>NC_068418.1:29597821-29619846 GCF_023724105.1 Carassius gibelio | reverse complement strand
GGGACAAGGCCCGGTGACGTTGCAGACAGGGGAGGGTACTACCATCCCGCAGTGTTTCGGGTGTTTTCATCTTTGTTTGATTGTCTTTTTACAGTACATTTTCCCTATTTTTCAGCTTATGGCGCCACCTAGTGGCCTGTCGCCGCGCCCCTTTTCACCTGGCCTCGGACTGAGCCCCTGCACAGGTGTGCCGATTTGGGTGAAGGGATCTCACTCCTTCCCGGAGTTATAGCCATTCGAGCCACCTCGGACACGCCACCTTAGCACGTTTTGAGGTCCCCTCGCCAAGGTGAATGGAAATTTCCTCTTTTTTTGGATGATTATTGACAGTCAGACTCCAGAGAAGCTTTCTGTGCTGATTTGGGTGGGACTGGGCCAAATACCTGGCGCTAGGTTGCAAAAGAAGGTTTTCGACAAAATCCAAAATACCCGAAAATTTCGTCAGAGCGACGAGCCAATCTGAGACCTGCGTCTCGTTCGGCTCGAGCCAAGGATTCCGATGACATAAGGCACGTGGCTCTGCGACCAACCGTTTGGGAGTTACGAGCGATGCCGTACTTTCCGTCGCTGCAGTTCCACCGTCAGGCCGATCGGGACAAGGCCCGGTGACGTTGCAGACAGGGGAGGGTACTACCATCCCGCAGTGTTTCGGGTGTTTTCATCTTTGTTTGATTGTCTTTTTACAGTACATTTTCCCTATTTTTCAGCTTACGGCGCCACCTAGTGGCCTGTCGCCGCGCCCCTTTTCACCTGGCCTCGGACTGAGCCCCTGCACAGGTGTGCCGATTTGGGTGAAGGGATCTCACTCCTTCCCGGAGTTATAGCCATTCGAGCCACCTCGGACACGCCACCTTAGCACGTTTTGAGGTCCCCTCGCCAAGGTGAATGGAAATTTCCTCTTTTTTTGGATGATTATTGACAGTCAGACTCCAGAGAAGCTTTCTGTGCTGATTTGGGTGGGACTGGGCCAAATACCTGGCGCTAGGTTGCAAAAGAAGGTTTTCGACAAAATCCAAAATACCCGAAAATTTCGTCAGAGCGACGAGCCAATCTGAGACCTGCGTCTCGTTCGGCTCGAGCCAAGGATTCCGATGACATAAGGCACGTGGCTCTGCGACCAACCGTTTGGGAGTTACGAGCGATGCCGTACTTTCCGTCGCTGCAGTTCCACCGTCAGGCCGATCGGGACAAGGCCCGGTGACGTTGCAGACAGGGGAGGGTACTACCATCCCGCAGTGTTTCGGGTGTTTTCATCTTTGTTTGATTGTCTTTTTACAGTACATTTTCCCTATTTTTCAGCTTACGGCGCCACCTAGTGGCCTGTCGCCGCGCCCCTTTTCACCTGGCCTCGGACTGAGCCCCTGCACAGGTGTGCCGATTTGGGTGAAGGGATCTCACTCCTTCCCGGAGTTATAGCCATTCGAGCCACCTCGGACACGCCACCTTAGCACGTTTTGAGGTCCCCTCGCCAAGGTGAATGGAAATTTCCTCTTTTTTTGGATGATTATTGACAGTCAGACTCCAGAGAAGCTTTCTGTGCTGATTTGGGTGGGACTGGGCCAAATACCTGGCGCTAGGTTGCAAAAGAAGGTTTTCGACAAAATCCAAAATACCCGAAAATTTCGTCAGAGCGACGAGCCAATCTGAGACCTGCGTCTCGTTCGGCTCGAGCCAAGGATTCCGATGACATAAGGCACGTGGCTCTGCGACCAACCGTTTGGGAGTTACGAGCGATGCCGTACTTTCCGTCGCTGCAGTTCCACCGTCAGGCCGATCGGGACAAGGCCCGGTGACGTTGCAGACAGGGGAGGGTACTACCATCCCGCAGTGTTTCGGGTGTTTTCATCTTTGTTTGATTGTCTTTTTACAGTACATTTTCCCTATTTTTCAGCTTATGGCGCCACCTAGTGGCCTGTCGCCGCGCCCCTTTTCACCTGGCCTCGGACTGAGCCCCTGCACAGGTGTGCCGATTTGGGTGAAGGGATCTCACTCCTTCCCGGAGTTATAGCCATTCGAGCCACCTCGGACACGCCACCTTAGCACGTTTTGAGGTCCCCTCGCCAAGGTGAATGGAAATTTCCTCTTTTTTTGGATGATTATTGACAGTCAGACTCCAGAGAAGCTTTCTGTGCTGATTTGGGTGGGACTGGGCCAAATACCTGGCGCTAGGTTGCAAAAGAAGGTTTTCGACAAAATCCAAAATACCCGAAAATTTCGTCAGAGCGACGAGCCAATCTGAGACCTGCGTCTCGTTCGGCTCGAGCCAAGGATTCCGATGACATAAGGCACGTGGCTCTGCGACCAACCGTTTGGGAGTTACGAGCGATGCCGTACTTTCCGTCGCTGCAGTTCCACCGTCAGGCCGATCGGGACAAGGCCCGGTGACGTTGCAGACAGGGGAGGGTACTACCATCCCGCAGTGTTTCGGGTGTTTTCATCTTTGTTTGATTGTCTTTTTACAGTACATTTTCCCTATTTTTCAGCTTATGGCGCCACCTAGTGGCCTGTCGCCGCGCCCCTTTTCACCTGGCCTCGGACTGAGCCCCTGCACAGGTGTGCCGATTTGGGTGAAGGGATCTCACTCCTTCCCGGAGTTATAGCCATTCGAGCCACCTCGGACACGCCACCTTAGCACGTTTTGAGGTCCCCTCGCCAAGGTGAATGGAAATTTCCTCTTTTTTTGGATGATTATTGACAGTCAGACTCCAGAGAAGCTTTCTGTGCTGATTTGGGTGGGACTGGGCCAAATACCTGGCGCTAGGTTGCAAAAGAAGGTTTTCGACAAAATCCAAAATACCCGAAAATTTCGTCAGAGCGACGAGCCAATCTGAGACCTGCGTCTCGTTCGGCTCGAGCCAAGGATTCCGATGACATAAGGCACGTGGCTCTGCGACCAACCGTTTGGGAGTTACGAGCGATGCCGTACTTTCCGTCGCTGCAGTTCCACCGTCAGGCCGATCGGGACAAGGCCCGGTGACGTTGCAGACAGGGGAGGGTACTACCATCCCGCAGTGTTTCGGGTGTTTTCATCTTTGTTTGATTGTCTTTTTACAGTACATTTTCCCTATTTTTCAGCTTATGGCGCCACCTAGTGGCCTGTCGCCGCGCCCCTTTTCACCTGGCCTCGGACTGAGCCCCTGCACAGGTGTGCCGATTTGGGTGAAGGGATCTCACTCCTTCCCGGAGTTATAGCCATTCGAGCCACCTCGGACACGCCACCTTAGCACGTTTTGAGGTCCCCTCGCCAAGGTGAATGGAAATTTCCTCTTTTTTTGGATGATTATTGACAGTCAGACTCCAGAGAAGCTTTCTGTGCTGATTTGGGTGGGACTGGGCCAAATACCTGGCGCTAGGTTGCAAAAGAAGGTTTTCGACAAAATCCAAAATACCCGAAAATTTCGTCAGAGCGACGAGCCAATCTGAGACCTGCGTCTCGTTCGGCTCGAGCCAAGGATTCCGATGACATAAGGCACGTGGCTCTGCGACCAACCGTTTGGGAGTTACGAGCCATGCCGTACTTTCCGTCAGGCCGATCGGGACGAGGCCCGGTGACGTTGTAGACAGGGGAGGCTACCACCATCCCCCAGCGTTTTTAGGTCTCCCAAAACTTACCAAAGCCGAGATGGGCATCGCCGTGTCCGGCTTCCTCCCTGCTGCGTCTTAACAGCATCGCTTCTCGGCCTTTTGGCTAAGATCAAGTGTAGTATCTGTTCTTATCAGTTTAATATCTGATACGTCCCCCATCCGGGGACTACATATTAAATGGATTTTTAGATCACGGAGCTGGAGCCGGGGCTTGCTCCGTCCACTCCATGCATCGGCCTGGTATTGCAGTGTCTCCAGGAACGGTGTGCTTTCCCTTTTTGGGGATTGCCATTTATTGTGTCGAATAGCAGAACAAGGAATGAGAGCTGCCATTGCAGATGCTGTGGTTTATTGCAAACTTTTTTTCCTGATGTGTCCTCCTGGGGTCTTGGACTCTTCCACTAACGATGCACCCACCTGAGGTCTTGAAGTCTTTCACAGACGAGGTGATGCATCGAATCAGGTGTGTTTGTTTAAAGAGAGCGCCTGTGATACAAAGTCACTTACGCTCTTGAAAAATCAGACCCTGGTGGGTAGTTTAGTTCGAACATAGCGCAGACCTTACTTTGAAAGTAGATTGGACTGACTGCAGCCTAGCTGTATCTGTCTCCATGTTGTTTGTTTGTCCTTTTTTTCGATTCGTATTAATTTTGTTGTCGCTTACAGCGCCACCTAGTGGCCTGTCGCCGCGCCCTTTTTCACCTGGCCTCGGACTGAGCCCCTGCACAGGTGTGCCGATTTGGGTGAAGGGATCTCACTCCTTCCCGGAGTTATAGCCATTCGAGCCACCTCGGACACGCCACCTTAGCACGTTTTGAGGTCCCCTCGCCAAGGTGAATGGAAATTTCCTCTTTTTTTGGATGATTATTGACAGTCAGACTCCAGAGAAGCTTTCTGTGCTGATTTGGGTGGGACTGGGCCAAATACCTGGCGCTAGGTTGCAAAAGAAGGTTTTCGACAAAATCCAAAATACCCGAAAATTTCGTCAGAGCGACGAGCCAATCTGAGACCTGCGTCTCGTTCGGCTCGAGCCAAGGATTCCGATGACATAAGGCACGTGGCTCTGCGACCAACCGTTTGGGAGTTACGAGCGATGCCGTACTTTCCGTCGCTGCAGTTCCACCGTCAGGCCGATCGGGACAAGGCCCGGTGACGTTGCAGACAGGGGAGGGTACTACCATCCCGCAGTGTTTCGGGTGTTTTCATCTTTGTTTGATTGTCTTTTTACAGTACATTTTCCCTATTTTTCAGCTTACGGCGCCACCTAGTGGCCTGTCGCCGCGCCCCTTTTCACCTGGCCTCGGACTGAGCCCCTGCACAGGTGTGCCGATTTGGGTGAAGGGATCTCACTCCTTCCCGGAGTTATAGCCATTCGAGCCACCTCGGACACGCCACCTTAGCACGTTTTGAGGTCCCCTCGCCAAGGTGAATGGAAATTTCCTCTTTTTTTGGATGATTATTGACAGTCAGACTCCAGAGAAGCTTTCTGTGCTGATTTGGGTGGGACTGGGCCAAATACCTGGCGCTAGGTTGCAAAAGAAGGTTTTCGACAAAATCCAAAATACCCGAAAATTTCGTCAGAGCGACGAGCCAATCTGAGACCTGCGTCTCGTTCGGCTCGAGCCAAGGATTCCGATGACATAAGGCACGTGGCTCTGCGACCAACCGTTTGGGAGTTACGAGCGATGCCGTACTTTCCGTCGCTGCAGTTCCACCGTCAGGCCGATCGGGACAAGGCCCGGTGACGTTGCAGACAGGGGAGGGTACTACCATCCCGCAGTGTTTCGGGTGTTTTCATCTTTGTTTGATTGTCTTTTTACAGTACATTTTCCCTATTTTTCAGCTTACGGCGCCACCTAGTGGCCTGTCGCCGCGCCCCTTTTCACCTGGCCTCGGACTGAGCCCCTGCACAGGTGTGCCGATTTGGGTGAAGGGATCTCACTCCTTCCCGGAGTTATAGCCATTCGAGCCACCTCGGACACGCCACCTTAGCACGTTTTGAGGTCCCCTCGCCAAGGTGAATGGAAATTTCCTCTTTTTTTGGATGATTATTGACAGTCAGACTCCAGAGAAGCTTTCTGTGCTGATTTGGGTGGGACTGGGCCAAATACCTGGCGCTAGGTTGCAAAAGAAGGTTTTCGACAAAATCCAAAATACCCGAAAATTTCGTCAGAGCGACGAGCCAATCTGAGACCTGCGTCTCGTTCGGCTCGAGCCAAGGATTCCGATGACATAAGGCACGTGGCTCTGCGACCAACCGTTTGGGAGTTACGAGCGATGCCGTACTTTCCGTCGCTGCAGTTCCACCGTCAGGCCGATCGGGACAAGGCCCGGTGACGTTGCAGACAGGGGAGGGTACTACCATCCCGCAGTGTTTCGGGTGTTTTCATCTTTGTTTGATTGTCTTTTTACAGTACATTTTCCCTATTTTTCAGCTTATGGCGCCACCTAGTGGCCTGTCGCCGCGCCCCTTTTCACCTGGCCTCGGACTGAGCCCCTGCACAGGTGTGCCGATTTGGGTGAAGGGATCTCACTCCTTCCCGGAGTTATAGCCATTCGAGCCACCTCGGACACGCCACCTTAGCACGTTTTGAGGTCCCCTCGCCAAGGTGAATGGAAATTTCCTCTTTTTTTGGATGATTATTGACAGTCAGACTCCAGAGAAGCTTTCTGTGCTGATTTGGGTGGGACTGGGCCAAATACCTGGCGCTAGGTTGCAAAAGAAGGTTTTCGACAAAATCCAAAATACCCGAAAATTTCGTCAGAGCGACGAGCCAATCTGAGACCTGCGTCTCGTTCGGCTCGAGCCAAGGATTCCGATGACATAAGGCACGTGGCTCTGCGACCAACCGTTTGGGAGTTACGAGCGATGCCGTACTTTCCGTCGCTGCAGTTCCACCGTCAGGCCGATCGGGACAAGGCCCGGTGACGTTGCAGACAGGGGAGGGTACTACCATCCCGCAGTGTTTCGGGTGTTTTCATCTTTGTTTGATTGTCTTTTTACAGTACATTTTCCCTATTTTTCAGCTTATGGCGCCACCTAGTGGCCTGTCGCCGCGCCCCTTTTCACCTGGCCTCGGACTGAGCCCCTGCACAGGTGTGCCGATTTGGGTGAAGGGATCTCACTCCTTCCCGGAGTTATAGCCATTCGAGCCACCTCGGACACGCCACCTTAGCACGTTTTGAGGTCCCCTCGCCAAGGTGAATGGAAATTTCCTCTTTTTTTGGATGATTATTGACAGTCAGACTCCAGAGAAGCTTTCTGTGCTGATTTGGGTGGGACTGGGCCAAATACCTGGCGCTAGGTTGCAAAAGAAGGTTTTCGACAAAATCCAAAATACCCGAAAATTTCGTCAGAGCGACGAGCCAATCTGAGACCTGCGTCTCGTTCGGCTCGAGCCAAGGATTCCGATGACATAAGGCACGTGGCTCTGCGACCAACCGTTTGGGAGTTACGAGCGATGCCGTACTTTCCGTCGCTGCAGTTCCACCGTCAGGCCGATCGGGACAAGGCCCGGTGACGTTGCAGACAGGGGAGGGTACTACCATCCCGCAGTGTTTCGGGTGTTTTCATCTTTGTTTGATTGTCTTTTTACAGTACATTTTCCCTATTTTTCAGCTTATGGCGCCACCTAGTGGCCTGTCGCCGCGCCCCTTTTCACCTGGCCTCGGACTGAGCCCCTGCACAGGTGTGCCGATTTGGGTGAAGGGATCTCACTCCTTCCCGGAGTTATAGCCATTCGAGCCACCTCGGACACGCCACCTTAGCACGTTTTGAGGTCCCCTCGCCAAGGTGAATGGAAATTTCCTCTTTTTTTGGATGATTATTGACAGTCAGACTCCAGAGAAGCTTTCTGTGCTGATTTGGGTGGGACTGGGCCAAATACCTGGCGCTAGGTTGCAAAAGAAGGTTTTCGACAAAATCCAAAATACCCGAAAATTTCGTCAGAGCGACGAGCCAATCTGAGACCTGCGTCTCGTTCGGCTCGAGCCAAGGATTCCGATGACATAAGGCACGTGGCTCTGCGACCAACCGTTTGGGAGTTACGAGCCATGCCGTACTTTCCGTCAGGCCGATCGGGACGAGGCCCGGTGACGTTGTAGACAGGGGAGGCTACCACCATCCCCCAGCGTTTTTAGGTCTCCCAAAACTTACCAAAGCCGAGATGGGCATCGCCGTGTCCGGCTTCCTCCCTGCTGCGTCTTAACAGCATCGCTTCTCGGCCTTTTGGCTAAGATCAAGTGTAGTATCTGTTCTTATCAGTTTAATATCTGATACGTCCCCCATCCGGGGACTACATATTAAATGGATTTTTAGATCACGGAGCTGGAGCCGGGGCTTGCTCCGTCCACTCCATGCATCGGCCTGGTATTGCAGTGTCTCCAGGAACGGTGTGCTTTCCCTTTTTGGGGATTGCCATTTATTGTGTCGAATAGCAGAACAAGGAATGAGAGCTGCCATTGCAGATGCTGTGGTTTATTGCAAACTTTTTTTCCTGATGTGTCCTCCTGGGGTCTTGGACTCTTCCACTAACGATGCACCCACCTGAGGTCTTGAAGTCTTTCACAGACGAGGTGATGCATCGAATCAGGTGTGTTTGTTTAAAGAGAGCGCCTGTGATACAAAGTCACTTACGCTCTTGAAAAATCAGACCCTGGTGGGTAGTTTAGTTCGAACATAGCGCAGACCTTACTTTGAAAGTAGATTGGACTGACTGCAGCCTAGCTGTATCTGTCTCCATGTTGTTTGTTTGTCCTTTTTTTCGATTCGTATTAATTTTGTTGTCGCTTACAGCGCCACCTAGTGGCCTGTCGCCGCGCCCTTTTTCACCTGGCCTCGGACTGAGCCCCTGCACAGGTGTGCCGATTTGGGTGAAGGGATCTCACTCCTTCCCGGAGTTATAGCCATTCGAGCCACCTCGGACACGCCACCTTAGCACGTTTTGAGGTCCCCTCGCCAAGGTGAATGGAAATTTCCTCTTTTTTTGGATGATTATTGACAGTCAGACTCCAGAGAAGCTTTCTGTGCTGATTTGGGTGGGACTGGGCCAAATACCTGGCGCTAGGTTGCAAAAGAAGGTTTTCGACAAAATCCAAAATACCCGAAAATTTCGTCAGAGCGACGAGCCAATCTGAGACCTGCGTCTCGTTCGGCTCGAGCCAAGGATTCCGATGACATAAGGCACGTGGCTCTGCGACCAACCGTTTGGGAGTTACGAGCGATGCCGTACTTTCCGTCGCTGCAGTTCCACCGTCAGGCCGATCGGGACAAGGCCCGGTGACGTTGCAGACAGGGGAGGGTACTACCATCCCGCAGTGTTTCGGGTGTTTTCATCTTTGTTTGATTGTCTTTTTACAGTACATTTTCCCTATTTTTCAGCTTACGGCGCCACCTAGTGGCCTGTCGCCGCGCCCCTTTTCACCTGGCCTCGGACTGAGCCCCTGCACAGGTGTGCCGATTTGGGTGAAGGGATCTCACTCCTTCCCGGAGTTATAGCCATTCGAGCCACCTCGGACACGCCACCTTAGCACGTTTTGAGGTCCCCTCGCCAAGGTGAATGGAAATTTCCTCTTTTTTTGGATGATTATTGACAGTCAGACTCCAGAGAAGCTTTCTGTGCTGATTTGGGTGGGACTGGGCCAAATACCTGGCGCTAGGTTGCAAAAGAAGGTTTTCGACAAAATCCAAAATACCCGAAAATTTCGTCAGAGCGACGAGCCAATCTGAGACCTGCGTCTCGTTCGGCTCGAGCCAAGGATTCCGATGACATAAGGCACGTGGCTCTGCGACCAACCGTTTGGGAGTTACGAGCGATGCCGTACTTTCCGTCGCTGCAGTTCCACCGTCAGGCCGATCGGGACAAGGCCCGGTGACGTTGCAGACAGGGGAGGGTACTACCATCCCGCAGTGTTTCGGGTGTTTTCATCTTTGTTTGATTGTCTTTTTACAGTACATTTTCCCTATTTTTCAGCTTACGGCGCCACCTAGTGGCCTGTCGCCGCGCCCCTTTTCACCTGGCCTCGGACTGAGCCCCTGCACAGGTGTGCCGATTTGGGTGAAGGGATCTCACTCCTTCCCGGAGTTATAGCCATTCGAGCCACCTCGGACACGCCACCTTAGCACGTTTTGAGGTCCCCTCGCCAAGGTGAATGGAAATTTCCTCTTTTTTTGGATGATTATTGACAGTCAGACTCCAGAGAAGCTTTCTGTGCTGATTTGGGTGGGACTGGGCCAAATACCTGGCGCTAGGTTGCAAAAGAAGGTTTTCGACAAAATCCAAAATACCCGAAAATTTCGTCAGAGCGACGAGCCAATCTGAGACCTGCGTCTCGTTCGGCTCGAGCCAAGGATTCCGATGACATAAGGCACGTGGCTCTGCGACCAACCGTTTGGGAGTTACGAGCGATGCCGTACTTTCCGTCGCTGCAGTTCCACCGTCAGGCCGATCGGGACAAGGCCCGGTGACGTTGCAGACAGGGGAGGGTACTACCATCCCGCAGTGTTTCGGGTGTTTTCATCTTTGTTTGATTGTCTTTTTACAGTACATTTTCCCTATTTTTCAGCTTACGGCGCCACCTAGTGGCCTGTCGCCGCGCCCCTTTTCACCTGGCCTCGGACTGAGCCCCTGCACAGGTGTGCCGATTTGGGTGAAGGGATCTCACTCCTTCCCGGAGTTATAGCCATTCGAGCCACCTCGGACACGCCACCTTAGCACGTTTTGAGGTCCCCTCGCCAAGGTGAATGGAAATTTCCTCTTTTTTTGGATGATTATTGACAGTCAGACTCCAGAGAAGCTTTCTGTGCTGATTTGGGTGGGACTGGGCCAAATACCTGGCGCTAGGTTGCAAAAGAAGGTTTTCGACAAAATCCAAAATACCCGAAAATTTCGTCAGAGCGACGAGCCAATCTGAGACCTGCGTCTCGTTCGGCTCGAGCCAAGGATTCCGATGACATAAGGCACGTGGCTCTGCGACCAACCGTTTGGGAGTTACGAGCGATGCCGTACTTTCCGTCGCTGCAGTTCCACCGTCAGGCCGATCGGGACAAGGCCCGGTGACGTTGCAGACAGGGGAGGGTACTACCATCCCGCAGTGTTTCGGGTGTTTTCATCTTTGTTTGATTGTCTTTTTACAGTACATTTTCCCTATTTTTCAGCTTATGGCGCCACCTAGTGGCCTGTCGCCGCGCCCCTTTTCACCTGGCCTCGGACTGAGCCCCTGCACAGGTGTGCCGATTTGGGTGAAGGGATCTCACTCCTTCCCGGAGTTATAGCCATTCGAGCCACCTCGGACACGCCACCTTAGCACGTTTTGAGGTCCCCTCGCCAAGGTGAATGGAAATTTCCTCTTTTTTTGGATGATTATTGACAGTCAGACTCCAGAGAAGCTTTCTGTGCTGATTTGGGTGGGACTGGGCCAAATACCTGGCGCTAGGTTGCAAAAGAAGGTTTTCGACAAAATCCAAAATACCCGAAAATTTCGTCAGAGCGACGAGCCAATCTGAGACCTGCGTCTCGTTCGGCTCGAGCCAAGGATTCCGATGACATAAGGCACGTGGCTCTGCGACCAACCGTTTGGGAGTTACGAGCGATGCCGTACTTTCCGTCGCTGCAGTTCCACCGTCAGGCCGATCGGGACAAGGCCCGGTGACGTTGCAGACAGGGGAGGGTACTACCATCCCGCAGTGTTTCGGGTGTTTTCATCTTTGTTTGATTGTCTTTTTACAGTACATTTTCCCTATTTTTCAGCTTACGGCGCCACCTAGTGGCCTGTCGCCGCGCCCCTTTTCACCTGGCCTCGGACTGAGCCCCTGCACAGGTGTGCCGATTTGGGTGAAGGGATCTCACTCCTTCCCGGAGTTATAGCCATTCGAGCCACCTCGGACACGCCACCTTAGCACGTTTTGAGGTCCCCTCGCCAAGGTGAATGGAAATTTCCTCTTTTTTTGGATGATTATTGACAGTCAGACTCCAGAGAAGCTTTCTGTGCTGATTTGGGTGGGACTGGGCCAAATACCTGGCGCTAGGTTGCAAAAGAAGGTTTTCGACAAAATCCAAAATACCCGAAAATTTCGTCAGAGCGACGAGCCAATCTGAGACCTGCGTCTCGTTCGGCTCGAGCCAAGGATTCCGATGACATAAGGCACGTGGCTCTGCGACCAACCGTTTGGGAGTTACGAGCGATGCCGTACTTTCCGTCGCTGCAGTTCCACCGTCAGGCCGATCGGGACAAGGCCCGGTGACGTTGCAGACAGGGGAGGGTACTACCATCCCGCAGTGTTTCGGGTGTTTTCATCTTTGTTTGATTGTCTTTTTACAGTACATTTTCCCTATTTTTCAGCTTACGGCGCCACCTAGTGGCCTGTCGCCGCGCCCCTTTTCACCTGGCCTCGGACTGAGCCCCTGCACAGGTGTGCCGATTTGGGTGAAGGGATCTCACTCCTTCCCGGAGTTATAGCCATTCGAGCCACCTCGGACACGCCACCTTAGCACGTTTTGAGGTCCCCTCGCCAAGGTGAATGGAAATTTCCTCTTTTTTTGGATGATTATTGACAGTCAGACTCCAGAGAAGCTTTCTGTGCTGATTTGGGTGGGACTGGGCCAAATACCTGGCGCTAGGTTGCAAAAGAAGGTTTTCGACAAAATCCAAAATACCCGAAAATTTCGTCAGAGCGACGAGCCAATCTGAGACCTGCGTCTCGTTCGGCTCGAGCCAAGGATTCCGATGACATAAGGCACGTGGCTCTGCGACCAACCGTTTGGGAGTTACGAGCGATGCCGTACTTTCCGTCGCTGCAGTTCCACCGTCAGGCCGATCGGGACAAGGCCCGGTGACGTTGCAGACAGGGGAGGGTACTACCATCCCGCAGTGTTTCGGGTGTTTTCATCTTTGTTTGATTGTCTTTTTACAGTACATTTTCCCTATTTTTCAGCTTATGGCGCCACCTAGTGGCCTGTCGCCGCGCCCCTTTTCACCTGGCCTCGGACTGAGCCCCTGCACAGGTGTGCCGATTTGGGTGAAGGGATCTCACTCCTTCCCGGAGTTATAGCCATTCGAGCCACCTCGGACACGCCACCTTAGCACGTTTTGAGGTCCCCTCGCCAAGGTGAATGGAAATTTCCTCTTTTTTTGGATGATTATTGACAGTCAGACTCCAGAGAAGCTTTCTGTGCTGATTTGGGTGGGACTGGGCCAAATACCTGGCGCTAGGTTGCAAAAGAAGGTTTTCGACAAAATCCAAAATACCCGAAAATTTCGTCAGAGCGACGAGCCAATCTGAGACCTGCGTCTCGTTCGGCTCGAGCCAAGGATTCCGATGACATAAGGCACGTGGCTCTGCGACCAACCGTTTGGGAGTTACGAGCGATGCCGTACTTTCCGTCGCTGCAGTTCCACCGTCAGGCCGATCGGGACAAGGCCCGGTGACGTTGCAGACAGGGGAGGGTACTACCATCCCGCAGTGTTTCGGGTGTTTTCATCTTTGTTTGATTGTCTTTTTACAGTACATTTTCCCTATTTTTCAGCTTACGGCGCCACCTAGTGGCCTGTCGCCGCGCCCCTTTTCACCTGGCCTCGGACTGAGCCCCTGCACAGGTGTGCCGATTTGGGTGAAGGGATCTCACTCCTTCCCGGAGTTATAGCCATTCGAGCCACCTCGGACACGCCACCTTAGCACGTTTTGAGGTCCCCTCGCCAAGGTGAATGGAAATTTCCTCTTTTTTTGGATGATTATTGACAGTCAGACTCCAGAGAAGCTTTCTGTGCTGATTTGGGTGGGACTGGGCCAAATACCTGGCGCTAGGTTGCAAAAGAAGGTTTTCGACAAAATCCAAAATACCCGAAAATTTCGTCAGAGCGACGAGCCAATCTGAGACCTGCGTCTCGTTCGGCTCGAGCCAAGGATTCCGATGACATAAGGCACGTGGCTCTGCGACCAACCGTTTGGGAGTTACGAGCGATGCCGTACTTTCCGTCGCTGCAGTTCCACCGTCAGGCCGATCGGGACAAGGCCCGGTGACGTTGCAGACAGGGGAGGGTACTACCATCCCGCAGTGTTTCGGGTGTTTTCATCTTTGTTTGATTGTCTTTTTACAGTACATTTTCCCTATTTTTCAGCTTATGGCGCCACCTAGTGGCCTGTCGCCGCGCCCCTTTTCACCTGGCCTCGGACTGAGCCCCTGCACAGGTGTGCCGATTTGGGTGAAGGGATCTCACTCCTTCCCGGAGTTATAGCCATTCGAGCCACCTCGGACACGCCACCTTAGCACGTTTTGAGGTCCCCTCGCCAAGGTGAATGGAAATTTCCTCTTTTTTTGGATGATTATTGACAGTCAGACTCCAGAGAAGCTTTCTGTGCTGATTTGGGTGGGACTGGGCCAAATACCTGGCGCTAGGTTGCAAAAGAAGGTTTTCGACAAAATCCAAAATACCCGAAAATTTCGTCAGAGCGACGAGCCAATCTGAGACCTGCGTCTCGTTCGGCTCGAGCCAAGGATTCCGATGACATAAGGCACGTGGCTCTGCGACCAACCGTTTGGGAGTTACGAGCGATGCCGTACTTTCCGTCGCTGCAGTTCCACCGTCAGGCCGATCGGGACAAGGCCCGGTGACGTTGCAGACAGGGGAGGGTACTACCATCCCGCAGTGTTTCGGGTGTTTTCATCTTTGTTTGATTGTCTTTTTACAGTACATTTTCCCTATTTTTCAGCTTATGGCGCCACCTAGTGGCCTGTCGCCGCGCCCCTTTTCACCTGGCCTCGGACTGAGCCCCTGCACAGGTGTGCCGATTTGGGTGAAGGGATCTCACTCCTTCCCGGAGTTATAGCCATTCGAGCCACCTCGGACACGCCACCTTAGCACGTTTTGAGGTCCCCTCGCCAAGGTGAATGGAAATTTCCTCTTTTTTTGGATGATTATTGACAGTCAGACTCCAGAGAAGCTTTCTGTGCTGATTTGGGTGGGACTGGGCCAAATACCTGGCGCTAGGTTGCAAAAGAAGGTTTTCGACAAAATCCAAAATACCCGAAAATTTCGTCAGAGCGACGAGCCAATCTGAGACCTGCGTCTCGTTCGGCTCGAGCCAAGGATTCCGATGACATAAGGCACGTGGCTCTGCGACCAACCGTTTGGGAGTTACGAGCGATGCCGTACTTTCCGTCGCTGCAGTTCCACCGTCAGGCCGATCGGGACAAGGCCCGGTGACGTTGCAGACAGGGGAGGGTACTACCATCCCGCAGTGTTTCGGGTGTTTTCATCTTTGTTTGATTGTCTTTTTACAGTACATTTTCCCTATTTTTCAGCTTATGGCGCCACCTAGTGGCCTGTCGCCGCGCCCCTTTTCACCTGGCCTCGGACTGAGCCCCTGCACAGGTGTGCCGATTTGGGTGAAGGGATCTCACTCCTTCCCGGAGTTATAGCCATTCGAGCCACCTCGGACACGCCACCTTAGCACGTTTTGAGGTCCCCTCGCCAAGGTGAATGGAAATTTCCTCTTTTTTTGGATGATTATTGACAGTCAGACTCCAGAGAAGCTTTCTGTGCTGATTTGGGTGGGACTGGGCCAAATACCTGGCGCTAGGTTGCAAAAGAAGGTTTTCGACAAAATCCAAAATACCCGAAAATTTCGTCAGAGCGACGAGCCAATCTGAGACCTGCGTCTCGTTCGGCTCGAGCCAAGGATTCCGATGACATAAGGCACGTGGCTCTGCGACCAACCGTTTGGGAGTTACGAGCGATGCCGTACTTTCCGTCGCTGCAGTTCCACCGTCAGGCCGATCGGGACAAGGCCCGGTGACGTTGCAGACAGGGGAGGGTACTACCATCCCGCAGTGTTTCGGGTGTTTTCATCTTTGTTTGATTGTCTTTTTACAGTACATTTTCCCTATTTTTCAGCTTATGGCGCCACCTAGTGGCCTGTCGCCGCGCCCCTTTTCACCTGGCCTCGGACTGAGCCCCTGCACAGGTGTGCCGATTTGGGTGAAGGGATCTCACTCCTTCCCGGAGTTATAGCCATTCGAGCCACCTCGGACACGCCACCTTAGCACGTTTTGAGGTCCCCTCGCCAAGGTGAATGGAAATTTCCTCTTTTTTTGGATGATTATTGACAGTCAGACTCCAGAGAAGCTTTCTGTGCTGATTTGGGTGGGACTGGGCCAAATACCTGGCGCTAGGTTGCAAAAGAAGGTTTTCGACAAAATCCAAAATACCCGAAAATTTCGTCAGAGCGACGAGCCAATCTGAGACCTGCGTCTCGTTCGGCTCGAGCCAAGGATTCCGATGACATAAGGCACGTGGCTCTGCGACCAACCGTTTGGGAGTTACGAGCCATGCCGTACTTTCCGTCAGGCCGATCGGGACGAGGCCCGGTGACGTTGTAGACAGGGGAGGCTACCACCATCCCCCAGCGTTTTTAGGTCTCCCAAAACTTACCAAAGCCGAGATGGGCATCGCCGTGTCCGGCTTCCTCCCTGCTGCGTCTTAACAGCATCGCTTCTCGGCCTTTTGGCTAAGATCAAGTGTAGTATCTGTTCTTATCAGTTTAATATCTGATACGTCCCCCATCCGGGGACTACATATTAAATGGATTTTTAGATCACGGAGCTGGAGCCGGGGCTTGCTCCGTCCACTCCATGCATCGGCCTGGTATTGCAGTGTCTCCAGGAACGGTGTGCTTTCCCTTTTTGGGGATTGCCATTTATTGTGTCGAATAGCAGAACAAGGAATGAGAGCTGCCATTGCAGATGCTGTGGTTTATTGCAAACTTTTTTTCCTGATGTGTCCTCCTGGGGTCTTGGACTCTTCCACTAACGATGCACCCACCTGAGGTCTTGAAGTCTTTCACAGACGAGGTGATGCATCGAATCAGGTGTGTTTGTTTAAAGAGAGCGCCTGTGATACAAAGTCACTTACGCTCTTGAAAAATCAGACCCTGGTGGGTAGTTTAGTTCGAACATAGCGCAGACCTTACTTTGAAAGTAGATTGGACTGACTGCAGCCTAGCTGTATCTGTCTCCATGTTGTTTGTTTGTCCTTTTTTTCGATTCGTATTAATTTTGTTGTCGCTTACAGCGCCACCTAGTGGCCTGTCGCCGCGCCCTTTTTCACCTGGCCTCGGACTGAGCCCCTGCACAGGTGTGCCGATTTGGGTGAAGGGATCTCACTCCTTCCCGGAGTTATAGCCATTCGAGCCACCTCGGACACGCCACCTTAGCACGTTTTGAGGTCCCCTCGCCAAGGTGAATGGAAATTTCCTCTTTTTTTGGATGATTATTGACAGTCAGACTCCAGAGAAGCTTTCTGTGCTGATTTGGGTGGGACTGGGCCAAATACCTGGCGCTAGGTTGCAAAAGAAGGTTTTCGACAAAATCCAAAATACCCGAAAATTTCGTCAGAGCGACGAGCCAATCTGAGACCTGCGTCTCGTTCGGCTCGAGCCAAGGATTCCGATGACATAAGGCACGTGGCTCTGCGACCAACCGTTTGGGAGTTACGAGCGATGCCGTACTTTCCGTCGCTGCAGTTCCACCGTCAGGCCGATCGGGACAAGGCCCGGTGACGTTGCAGACAGGGGAGGGTACTACCATCCCGCAGTGTTTCGGGTGTTTTCATCTTTGTTTGATTGTCTTTTTACAGTACATTTTCCCTATTTTTCAGCTTACGGCGCCACCTAGTGGCCTGTCGCCGCGCCCCTTTTCACCTGGCCTCGGACTGAGCCCCTGCACAGGTGTGCCGATTTGGGTGAAGGGATCTCACTCCTTCCCGGAGTTATAGCCATTCGAGCCACCTCGGACACGCCACCTTAGCACGTTTTGAGGTCCCCTCGCCAAGGTGAATGGAAATTTCCTCTTTTTTTGGATGATTATTGACAGTCAGACTCCAGAGAAGCTTTCTGTGCTGATTTGGGTGGGACTGGGCCAAATACCTGGCGCTAGGTTGCAAAAGAAGGTTTTCGACAAAATCCAAAATACCCGAAAATTTCGTCAGAGCGACGAGCCAATCTGAGACCTGCGTCTCGTTCGGCTCGAGCCAAGGATTCCGATGACATAAGGCACGTGGCTCTGCGACCAACCGTTTGGGAGTTACGAGCGATGCCGTACTTTCCGTCGCTGCAGTTCCACCGTCAGGCCGATCGGGACAAGGCCCGGTGACGTTGCAGACAGGGGAGGGTACTACCATCCCGCAGTGTTTCGGGTGTTTTCATCTTTGTTTGATTGTCTTTTTACAGTACATTTTCCCTATTTTTCAGCTTACGGCGCCACCTAGTGGCCTGTCGCCGCGCCCCTTTTCACCTGGCCTCGGACTGAGCCCCTGCACAGGTGTGCCGATTTGGGTGAAGGGATCTCACTCCTTCCCGGAGTTATAGCCATTCGAGCCACCTCGGACACGCCACCTTAGCACGTTTTGAGGTCCCCTCGCCAAGGTGAATGGAAATTTCCTCTTTTTTTGGATGATTATTGACAGTCAGACTCCAGAGAAGCTTTCTGTGCTGATTTGGGTGGGACTGGGCCAAATACCTGGCGCTAGGTTGCAAAAGAAGGTTTTCGACAAAATCCAAAATACCCGAAAATTTCGTCAGAGCGACGAGCCAATCTGAGACCTGCGTCTCGTTCGGCTCGAGCCAAGGATTCCGATGACATAAGGCACGTGGCTCTGCGACCAACCGTTTGGGAGTTACGAGCGATGCCGTACTTTCCGTCGCTGCAGTTCCACCGTCAGGCCGATCGGGACAAGGCCCGGTGACGTTGCAGACAGGGGAGGGTACTACCATCCCGCAGTGTTTCGGGTGTTTTCATCTTTGTTTGATTGTCTTTTTACAGTACATTTTCCCTATTTTTCAGCTTACGGCGCCACCTAGTGGCCTGTCGCCGCGCCCCTTTTCACCTGGCCTCGGACTGAGCCCCTGCACAGGTGTGCCGATTTGGGTGAAGGGATCTCACTCCTTCCCGGAGTTATAGCCATTCGAGCCACCTCGGACACGCCACCTTAGCACGTTTTGAGGTCCCCTCGCCAAGGTGAATGGAAATTTCCTCTTTTTTTGGATGATTATTGACAGTCAGACTCCAGAGAAGCTTTCTGTGCTGATTTGGGTGGGACTGGGCCAAATACCTGGCGCTAGGTTGCAAAAGAAGGTTTTCGACAAAATCCAAAATACCCGAAAATTTCGTCAGAGCGACGAGCCAATCTGAGACCTGCGTCTCGTTCGGCTCGAGCCAAGGATTCCGATGACATAAGGCACGTGGCTCTGCGACCAACCGTTTGGGAGTTACGAGCGATGCCGTACTTTCCGTCGCTGCAGTTCCACCGTCAGGCCGATCGGGACAAGGCCCGGTGACGTTGCAGACAGGGGAGGGTACTACCATCCCGCAGTGTTTCGGGTGTTTTCATCTTTGTTTGATTGTCTTTTTACAGTACATTTTCCCTATTTTTCAGCTTACGGCGCCACCTAGTGGCCTGTCGCCGCGCCCCTTTTCACCTGGCCTCGGACTGAGCCCCTGCACAGGTGTGCCGATTTGGGTGAAGGGATCTCACTCCTTCCCGGAGTTATAGCCATTCGAGCCACCTCGGACACGCCACCTTAGCACGTTTTGAGGTCCCCTCGCCAAGGTGAATGGAAATTTCCTCTTTTTTTGGATGATTATTGACAGTCAGACTCCAGAGAAGCTTTCTGTGCTGATTTGGGTGGGACTGGGCCAAATACCTGGCGCTAGGTTGCAAAAGAAGGTTTTCGACAAAATCCAAAATACCCGAAAATTTCGTCAGAGCGACGAGCCAATCTGAGACCTGCGTCTCGTTCGGCTCGAGCCAAGGATTCCGATGACATAAGGCACGTGGCTCTGCGACCAACCGTTTGGGAGTTACGAGCGATGCCGTACTTTCCGTCGCTGCAGTTCCACCGTCAGGCCGATCGGGACAAGGCCCGGTGACGTTGCAGACAGGGGAGGGTACTACCATCCCGCAGTGTTTCGGGTGTTTTCATCTTTGTTTGATTGTCTTTTTACAGTACATTTTCCCTATTTTTCAGCTTACGGCGCCACCTAGTGGCCTGTCGCCGCGCCCCTTTTCACCTGGCCTCGGACTGAGCCCCTGCACAGGTGTGCCGATTTGGGTGAAGGGATCTCACTCCTTCCCGGAGTTATAGCCATTCGAGCCACCTCGGACACGCCACCTTAGCACGTTTTGAGGTCCCCTCGCCAAGGTGAATGGAAATTTCCTCTTTTTTTGGATGATTATTGACAGTCAGACTCCAGAGAAGCTTTCTGTGCTGATTTGGGTGGGACTGGGCCAAATACCTGGCGCTAGGTTGCAAAAGAAGGTTTTCGACAAAATCCAAAATACCCGAAAATTTCGTCAGAGCGACGAGCCAATCTGAGACCTGCGTCTCGTTCGGCTCGAGCCAAGGATTCCGATGACATAAGGCACGTGGCTCTGCGACCAACCGTTTGGGAGTTACGAGCCATGCCGTACTTTCCGTCAGGCCGATCGGGACGAGGCCCGGTGACGTTGTAGACTGGGGAGGCTACCACCATCCCCCAGCGTTTTTAGGTCTCCCAAAACTTACCAAAGCCGAGATGGGCATCGCCGTGTCCGGCTTCCTCCCTGCTGCGTCTTAGCAGCATCGCTTCTCGGCCTTTTGGCTAAGATCAAGTGTTGGGCTTTTGATCTTTGGAGAAGAAAATATGGCGGGTACATCTGCGCCCTCGGTTCCAAGAGCGGGACTGAGAAACACGTTGCGTTTCCAATTGAAGGATCCAGCGATGGATATGATGGAAAGAGAAGTTTTTGCAAGGGTTGTTCTTCTGGACAAAATGAAGTTGAAAGTGGAAGACGTGTACTGTTTACAGACTAACAGACAAGAAAAGTGTTTCGACGTGACTGTGAATACTGGAGAGCTGTGCAAAGCAGTGCTGGAGAAGTTTGAAAGGATGGACAAGGTAGGCCTTGTGGGAAGATTTAATGTGATAAGTTTGGACAGGCCGAATTTTAGAGTCATCACAGTGCACATGTATAACCCATATGTCACAGATGAGGCCTTGGTGGCTTTTCTTGCGAAATTTGCTGAAGTTCTTACACCTGCGCGATATGTGAGAGACAGTGTGGGTTTATGGACTGGGAAAAGACAATTCCAAGTTCTTTTAAGAACTGAGAAGAATGGGTTGGAGGGGTTGATGCATCCTCCTGCACAGTTTAACATCGGGGCAGACAAAGGCTATCTGTTCTACTCCAGACAGCCTCCTTTTTGTAGGAGGTGTAGACGTTATGGGCATAATGATGGCGGGTGTGAAGAGCAAAGGTGTTTGCAGTGTGCCCAGCTGGGTCACATTGCAAAAGAGTGCACTGTTCCTAAGTCTTGTCACAGCTGTGGTTCATTAGACCACTTGATGAGAGATTGCAAAGGTGGCCGAAAGCAGTACAGAGAAGGAGTGAGAGGGGAGGAAGGCATGAAGGACAGACGGTTGGGGGAGGAAAGTCAAAAGAGGATCATCGAGCAACAGGTGACGGAGAAGGGGATGATAGAGCCTGGTGAGGAGATGGGAGCTGCTGGGATGGAAAGAGGCAAAGAAACAGAGGAAGTGGAAGATGTGATGGCGGCTTTCTTGGAGGCACTTAGTGGGGAACAGTTCAAAAGCCCCATGCAGTGCGCGGACGGAGTAGAAGAGGAGATGGAAGAGGAGAGTAAAAGTGACTCAGCTAATGCAAGGGAAAGCCAACTGGTCAGGAAAACTGAAAAGAGAAAGGGGAGACCAAGTAAGAAGAGGAAGCCTGAGACTGTTCTAAAGATGAGCTTTTCAGAGGAATCATCGTCTACTGACAGTCAAGATGGGCTTGAGATGGACAATGCAAGGCCCTTATTCCAGCTGACAGAGGAAATGGTTGGTAGGGGGAATGAAGAGCGGGAAGAGGAGTCATATGGCCTCAAGTCAACACCGGTAAGGTGGGCAGATTTAGGAGTGAGTGAGAGTGAGGCCACAAGCCTGGAAGGACAAGAAATGGGAGGGACATTAAAGAACGAATAAGGCTGTCTACTGAGGAGCTGACAGTGGGGACGATAAATGTAAGGGGTATAAGAGATGCTGTGAAACGGAGAGCTGTGTTTTCTTTTTTGCATAATTGTAAGTGTAATATTTATTTTTTGCAAAAAGTTCATTTAAAAGGCTCTGAAGATGCAAGGAAATTTACCGAAGAGTGGGGTAGGGGAGGTGCATTATGGAGTGTGGGAGGGTTTTTTTCTTCAGGGGTGGGGATATTGTTTTGGGATCAGGGAATAGAGGTTGAGAATCATTTTACAGTTTCTCAAGGGAGGGTGGCTGGGGCAGATGTGAAGTGGAGAGGGGGTGAATACCGATTACTTTCAGTGTATGCTCCTCAGACAGCAGAGGAGAGGAAAGAAATTTTTGATATGTTGTTAACAGTTTGTGCCACCAATAAACAAATTATAATGG
>NC_068418.1:29561391-29597321 GCF_023724105.1 Carassius gibelio | reverse complement strand
GGCCTAAAGAATGCCAGCTTACAATGAAGTAAATGTAGTAAATGCTAGAACACTTTTCTCAATACTTGGAACAATTTTTCAAAACTCTTCAAACAGTGAGCACAACATCAGTTTATGTGGGCTAACTGTGGATCATTTAGCATTGCTTTGGCACAGAAAGCACTCAATGGCTACATCTTTTAAATTACATTAATAATTTTTTCACTCAGACACAGACACCACTAAAACTTTATATATTCCTGCAGGCTAACACAGGTTTCTCAAAACACTTAAACTTAAGTTTAAAACCTAACCTAACATAATACAAAACTGAATAAGACAGCAGTTTGCTACACTTCTACATTAATAATATTGAAATATATTCCAAATCTAAACCAAAAATGAATACATTTATTTAATTAATAAAAAAAAAAAAAAAAAAAAAAAAAAAAAAAAAAAAATTATTAGTTTGTGAACACCTACACAGGTCTTATAACTTAATTACCATCTATATATACAAAGGGGAAATGCCGAAATCATTTTATTCTGTACATGCACATTTATTCTAAACATGGATCATGTGCTGCAGTGAATTCTAAACAGTAAAGAGAGTCGAAATTTTACAATGGAAACATTGTACAATGTAAAGTTATTAGTCGTTAGTGTTTTTTATGTCATTGTCTTATGTGTGACAGTGCATTGTTAGGTGACAAGCTTTGCTAGTGTTATGAAAGAATGACTTGAAAGACACATTTGTAGTGTTTGGGAGTTTTAATGCATTTGAATGTTGGTTACGAGCTGACATTTGGTTAGGAGAACTGTATGGAGAATTTTGAAAAAGTGACCCGAGTATTGAGAATTGTAAATAACTTTAAACCAAGTGCAGTGGACTCTAGAGGACTTAGCTGTGCTATATCCTGTAAAAGTGCCTAGAAAAGTATTCTTGTGGTACTGTACATTGCTTTACATCTGAGATACCAATCCATTTGGCCAGGTACCTCAGAACAGTGGTTTTCAAACTGTGGATCACGTAAAGTGTGAAAATGGTGGTAAATACATGAAGTTCTACAATTAAATTAACACGTTTGTTGTTACATTTACAAATTTCTCACACGACGCAACACAAGTTAGTTTCAGTCCCTGACTATGACATCACTATGGCAATAAACACTTTGCTTTTATCAAATATGACAGGTCTTAAAAATATTCTATTACAGCATCCATCAAAACACTAAAAATTCTCCCCATTCTCATTCAAATGGACAAACCATGGACAAACCATGGACAAGGGAGGACATAAAATGAAGACAGTGATGATGATGTAATCAGTTTCATCAGTATTTTTGTCCCCTATGGCGTATTTGGAGTGTAGGTGAGTGACAGTAGAGAGATGCAAGAACAAAAATGCTGTCCTGAGATGTCTCCTTAATGCTAAACACATGGCCAGGAGCAGGACTCATCTGCAGACTTTTGGCCTGGAATTCTCCCCACTCAATTTCCTTTGTTGGCTTCAGAATTTTACACACAAAGCAGTAATGAAACAATTCAAGTGCTGTTATGAATATAACACCTCCGTGTGAATAGTAATATAACTGACCTGTCATGATTAGCACCTTCACATACTATTTAAAGACAGTGCCTTTTAAGACAATGCCTCAAACTATCAAACTGGTGAAAAGAAAGAAAAGCCCACTAGTTTAATGTTGCTTCAGATCATATCATGATCTATGCCTAAGAAAAAAATTATAAACATATTATTTATTTGTGATGCAAACTGGGAAAACCTGTCGGGTGTCGTGCTGGTACGTTTTCAGGAAATTCTCAAAATAGGTTGCATGTAAAATGTTTTTTGTAAAAATTAGGGGTTTATTCAGTTATTATTCTTCAACATTTTGTCTATCATCTCTGAAAATATCTTGATAAAATAAACTTTTTAATTTAGTGAAAAAAAGTGACAAAAGTAAAATCAATGTCACTTTAAACTTGTTTTTCTCAAAATTCCATTCACAGAAATCACATCTATCAGCCAAATTTAGATAGCCATAACTTTGAACATTATGTTCAAGCTATGGACAAACAGTTTTGGAAAGGGCTTTCAAAGGGTATCAAAACCTGAAAAAGGTATTACTAATCAAAATATTCTAGCTGAGCCATTGTTTTCTAGGCTACTGTTATTTTAGAATAAAATTAGAATACTGTTATTTTTGTACCCCCTTATTGTTTCCATGGCGATGCCTCATGCCTGTCATGTGACACAAAGCAGCCACAATAGATCTGTATGACACATGGATCGCTTTTATTTCGTTTTTCCTGTTTTATTCAAAATATTCACAAACATGCTCACTAAACTACTAAATTGTCAATGTACAAGTAAATATATTTGAGCTGTGATATTTTCAACATGCAAATTCATCCTCTCCTCCCGAAACACTTTAAAGTAAGTCTCCGGTAAATTTGGAGAAGAGCAGAGTAAACTTTATAGTTACCTTAGTTGCTTTGTCCTTTGTTTTAATTCCTTTCCAGGCCTCTTTTTCTCAATTGAGCAAAACCATAGCACAGGGAACAAACTGGAGTTTGCAAAGAGTTTCCACTATGTAGACAGCAAAGTTTTTTTCTTCTTCTTCTGGGGGCCGGGGGAACAGAGGGTAACTATCGGCTAATGGACTACACAGGCAGAAGGGGTAAGACAGTTAAAAAAAGACAAGAGGCTTACTGCATGTCTGCAGCGTAGAAACAACATTTGGATGGATCTCTGCTGGTGAAGCTCCAAATAAAGACTATAGTGATTTAATCCTAGCTGCTTTATCATTCTACCAGATATACTATGATTACTGTGACTAAGAATAGTAAAAGAAAGCCCATGTCTCTGTAGGGATGCATTTATAATATTCTTGCTGACATGCCAATAATTACAGTATTTCCATGTTATGGTTGTTGACTGATAAATGGCAGATCATCACAATTCAGTACTGTATGGTCTAAAGAAAATAAAATGAAAACACTAAAACTAAAATCATTTTTAATGCTATAAGTGAATTTAGGCTTTGCAACCTTTAGAAAAATGAATATTCATTTTAAGATTTGCTAAAGACTTTATTTAAGTCCTAAAATTCTAAAAGTGAATGAAAAATATATAATGAATAAAATACAATTATAAAATGATTATTTTTTTGGATATATTTGGATTACCTTTTGTATGCAGTTAAACAGCAAATATTGGCTAACAAAAAATTTTCATACAGCAGCGATTCAATATTTAAGAAAAAAATCTGTTTTTCAGCACCAGTAGTCATGGACACCAAACCACCAAGTTGTTGGAAAGATGTGTTCCTGTTCATCGTAACCCAGGGACATGTAAAACAGAAAAGTTTCTGACTTTGTGCCCTCATTTTGTGATGATGTGTTACATGTGATTAAAGCCTTGAATAGACCTTCAGTGCATATATGGGTGGCCTGACACTGAAATGGCTTATAAAATTTGCACCATTTTTGAACTGAGCCTTGTCGTTTGTTGGAATTTGGAGAAGGGGTATCATATTTAAAGACCAGAGTGTATAATAAATGTTTAAAATGTAATGTTTATACACTTCTGCAGTATTTGGTTTGTTGCCCTTTTTCAGAAGTGTGAACTCTCAAGGAGAGATATCACAGGAATACTGTTTTTGGACCCGAGATGGCGGACTCACCTCAACTGCTGATAAATAGCTAGGATTGTTCCAAGTCTCCAAGCCTCCAAACCTCTTAGTCAGGTTATAAAGTCCTGCTTTTTTTAATCAAGACCGCCCAGGGTGCATCATGCTCGCCCTTTATTTAAAAAAAATTAACCACAGGCCTGTAATTTACCTATGCTTGATTCAAAGCACATTAAAACTTAAAATGCATGTTAACATCAGTCTATAGATGATCCACTACACTATCCCTGCCCTGCCCCCCAAATCACCTCATGCTTCTCCACAATCTCCTGGCCTCCTATACGTATGTCATAATCTGCAAATTTGCAAAGGCTCCCCCTAGAAGGAAGTCTTTTATTAGGCATTATGTTTACTTTTGCCGCAGGCGGCAGACAAAATAAATCCCACCTGAGATTTATTTCTTGTTCCTCTTGGCAGCGTGGCATCCAAGAATCACACAGCGCTCTGGGTTCACCACGAGAAAATAATCTTAATCATGACGACGGCAGGAGACAACGGAGCAGTAGATGCTATTCACTAAAGCGGAGAGGGAAAAAAAATCATAATGTGTTTCATTGTACCATTGAGAGAATAAGTAGAGCAACTGTTGATTTAGTCTTTGTTTCAGTATTTTCATTCATTCCCCTGAGAAGACAAGGTTGAATATTCAGCTCACTGCTCCCAGGGACTTTAAGGCAAACAAGAGTCTCACAGTGTGAGTGACCCTTACTCCTCATCTCCAGGTGAGACTAAACCAGTGCGAAAGACATTGCACTATAACATCTTAAAGAATACATCAAGGTTATCTCGGGTTAGGTCAGGTTAACCCTTTGCTTTACTATGAAGAGTATAATATATTCCTTTCTAAATGAAGATAAAATGATGGCAGGTAGACATACTTGTATTCCCTAGAGCTGTAAAGTGAGAGTCATGAAAAGAGCTTTTGGATGGACCAAAGTTAGAGTCTTTACAACATTCTATTACTAAAAATGAAAACTGGTTTGACAGTTTAAACTTAATTGCATTAATTTGTTCAGTACGTAACAAAAGTAATATTTCATTTTGGGCTATTTACTGTAGCCTTTTCTCCTTTTTTCATTCTTCATGATGAATGGGTAAAGACAGTATAAAAGGTAACTGTTATAGAATATTTAAACTGGGCTAAATGCAGTAAGAACAGTTGTGTTTCCTGAAATGTTTTAATATGCATATCATGTTCTGCCAGTCATGAAAAAAAAAAAACACACATTCAAATGAAATTGAAGGCGTGCAGTCTATGAAGACAAAAAGTTGCCAAAAAAAATAAATAGATCGTTTGACAGATATTGATTTTATGCACACTTATATCCATAAAAAATAAACTTGAACCATTTTAGTATATTACAGTAAACGGGAACAGGAATATACAACTAATCTCAGCAAAGGTCAAGTCATTAATCATTATGTTAATGTTTAGAATACCTTAATACCTATATATTTATGATTTGAATAATCTTGTTATCTAAAAAAAGTGGTGTTGTTTTATTGAATGAGTCTATTAGTTCAGTATACATTCATCAAAGTTGTCCTAAGACAAGAACATATTTTGGTTGTAGGACAACTTTGATGAAAGGTTTTGATCCACTTCAAATGTTGACTAATGTATACACAAAAAACAAACAAACAAAAAAAACCTTCCTTTTATAATACTCATGCTCATTGTCCCTATTTCTCAAGACAAGATTTGTAATGATCATTGATTTACATGGTGATTCTGGCCATTTAGTTGGATGGATGGATATGCTTGAGAGTATCTGAAAATAAATGGTCAGAAGAAGTGTGAGGCTCATTTTCTTTTTGTCTTGGGTATCCAATTGGCCAAAACTTTAGTTGTTCAAGGTTATCAATCAGTCCAGCTTACAAACAACCAAATCCTGGAAGTCATTAAATCACAATATAGTACAAGGCTAGCTGCCTTATGTCTTCACCACACACTGTTGTGGTTATTTTCAAGTTTGCATTTCAGTGCCTCATTCTTTGTCAAGTTCAATTGACTGTATTTGTATATTTGTTGAGAAAACTTTTGTAATTAAGAGTTTTTAATATTTACTTTGATTGCATTCACAGGTCAAGAAAGAATTTATAAAACAGCACACTGGCTTTAAAGTGGGTGAAATGCTATTTCATGCATACTGAGTTTTTTATACTGTTAAAGAGTTGGATTCCCATGCTAAACATGGACAAAGTTTCAAAAATTAAGTTGTACGTTTTGTCACAAGTTTCGGAAAGTTTTTTTCGAGTATAGCTCTGTGTGACGTTAAACGGAGAGGAATTTCCTTATATGGGTCCTAAGGGCACTTCTGCCGGAAGAGCGCGCGCTCCCGTAGAGCAGAGCACTGAGAGCAGAGACATTCACTGATCAGAGCGAGAGCGAAATGTCACAAAAGGAGTGTGTTTTTGGTTGCCAGGGCAAGACAACCCTGCACAGATTAGCAAAAAAAAAAAAAAAGCATTAAGGGACCAGTGGATGGAGTTTATTTTTACAGAGCATCAACGGAGTTGTGCAAGTGTTTTTGTTTGTTCCCTGCATTTCGAAGATGCTTGTTTTACAAACAAGGCCCAGTTTGACGCCGGATTTGCGTATCGTTTATTTCTTAAGGATGATGCAATCCCAACGAAAAAGGGTCACGATCGTGTGTTGGAACCGCATGCGGTGAGTAAAATTGCTTCATATATCTCTGTGTTGTTAACTTTGCTATCGGTGTGTAAGCACATCAAGTAAACAACATGCAATGTTGTCATCAAACTGCACTTTCCACATGTACAGCTTAAAAAAAAAAGAAAAAAAAAAGACGACATAAAGTGGAACTTAGTCATTTTCCAAAACCGCTAAGCAAATATATACAGTATCAATACATACCACATAGAGATGTCATTGCTGATGCTGCTCTTGTTAAATTTCAGCCTCGGGATCTGATTCTGGATCATAAATATACAGCTGAATCTGACTGGTAGCCATGGTTTGTTTTGGATGATGTTTTTTTCCTCACTGTAATGTCACAGCTTCCAGACGCTGTCAACGCAAAAGCCTACTCGCGCTCGTGATTTTCCGGGAAAAATCGGTACAGACTATCTTTCTCTTATAAATATAATAAAACTAAAGACTTTTTGGAGTTATGAAGGATGCAGTACTACTCTATAGGTACTCAAGATTAACAGGATATTGAGTGAAAACGAGCATTTCACCCCCCCTTTAAAGAGTCATGAACAGAATTTACACAGAATAATAAGAGTTGAGTTGGGCCTTCTGAATAGTATTCCTCTTGCAGCTTTCACTTTTAACTATGCCAATTATAACTCCTGAATTCTTGTGTACAATTACAGACACTTTCACACACTGTACTGTATTTAGACTTTTGAAGGAAAAAAAATATTGTCAAACAGGGACAGAAACCTGTTAATTTGACTGAATTATTCTTATAATTATGGCCTGAAAAGTATATTCAAACTGAATGGTAGATCAAGGAGTATATGATCCCAAATGATCTACAAGTCATTATTTGAACAGATACTCTATTCACCCAATCAATGATATTGAGACCACAAGTGCATAATAATAGCAACAACCTATAATTAATTAGATCTTTAGTGTCACATTATCCTGCAGAAATCATTCTGATGTTGATTTGCTGCTTAAGAAACATTTCTTCTTACTGTTAATGTCGAAAAGGGTTCCGCTGACTAATTGTTTGTGGAAACCGTGATGCCTGATGTTTTCCCATTACTTAATGAAAGGTCAAGTGTTTATTTGCAATGGAAATCTTTTGAAACATTATAGATGTCTTTACTGTCACTTTTGATCAATTTAATGCATTCTTGCTAAATACATTTATTAATATTTTTTACTAACCCTAACATTTTAAACAGTTGTGTATCTTTCAATCTGTAAACACACTCTCTGTAGGCCTATGCTCTGCACAGCTGGATTGGTAAGTGGCCAGTTTTGCGTTGTGCTCCAGCCATCATATGATTCCAGTAGGCCTAGGGAAATGAGCTTAATAACTTGAATAGAGGCGAAGAAACTCAGCCTGTGGTACATAGTTTCAGTCCCACACAGTTTGAGCCTTTTAGTTTAATTAACCTTCATTTCCCTCCATTTCATAATTGGATGCAATCAGCGAGACCCTGGAAGCTTTCCTTCTCCATTTATGGCCAATACCAAACCAATGGACACACACACACACACACTTATCTGTGCCTTTGGTGTTCATGAGCTGAGAGCCTTTGCATCACATCTTAACCTTATTCGCTGTAGAGCTCGTTTCTCTCTATTACACCAGTCTCCTGTTGTGGCCCCCCTCCAAATAATCTTGACTTTTTCCAGGTTTCAGTGGTGGTGCTTCTACCTGTACTTGTCTGGGGGCTCATGTGGTTAATCCCTCTTCACCCTTTCTCCTCTACTTTTCTTTCCTTTGGATACAGCAAATCTGAAGTTGGATCCACTTGCTTTGTTCCTTCATGAAGTCCTCAGAGAGTAGTGGTTTAATTAGATGAAAACGATTTCTGCAGCTGCCTGCTCTAAAGAGAGGCAGACTGGTATGCACTGGTAAAGGTTAGTTTTATTAGCCGTAGAGGCTCCGGAGACAGGACAGACACATTTGTGTTGGAGTTGTCACAGAGATGGCTGTAGACTTGACTGTATGGCACGGCCAGCTATGCGTCCATCTACCACTGCTTCCCAGAACTTGTAATTTCCCCAAAGCCACGTAGGATAACTGGAAGAGCTGGTGGTTAAAGGGTCTCTTGCATAACAGATGCAAGTGAAAGAGATGTACACAATTTGTGCAGAAGAACCAATGCAGTATTTGTGATGTAAACCATTATTTTTATTAACCTCTACTGAAGTTGATATAGAAACCAAAATAAATATATCCATAAACAACCATTGGTCATAATCACTGTGCATCTTACAAAACCAAAACTTCTAGTTTAGAGAAAAATACACAATGCCACCTAAATATATCACCTAAATGAAGGGATGCTCAATAATAATTTTGGCCAACATTGTTAATATTGATTGTAAATTGTGAAAATTTCTCTAATTTTTACATTTAAATTTCCTTTATTTCTATTACCTTTGTGTCACCTAATGCTCACTTAAGGATAATATTTAAAAACAATAATTGTTAAATGTAATCTTCAGGAAATCTTAAAGTGAATATCTATTTTTCATTTTTTCATACTGTACATTACAATGCCTTGAACCTTGAATTCACTTGTAGCATAAAAAAAAAAAAAAAAAAAAAAAATATATATATATATATATATATATATATATATATGTGTGTGTGTGTGTGTGTGTTTGTGCGTGTGTGTGTGTGTATGTGTGTGTGTGTATATATATTTACTGTTTAATTTATTTAGACAAAATAGAACAGAATTGAAATTTCTGCCATTTATCAGTTAATAAAATATGTACAAACAATTATATAAATAAATATTTCATATAAAACTATTATTAGCTCATTGGTCTCCTAAAAGTTACTGCTGTGGTATCTTATGATTTTTAAAAAATTCTTTGTGTAGAACTAATAATTTTGAAATCACTAAAAATCTACAAATGGAACATTAAAATTACAGTGGCTCTTCTGCAACTCTCCACTTGGCAGAAACATCGTTGATGGACGTCTTCAAAGAGCAGACACTGCCAAAAAAAATACTAAAGCCATTCTGTTATTCTAAAGATTTACAACTCTCTGTGCATCTTCTACGTGCTGGACAAATGGAGAACCACATGAAGAAAAGCCTGCTGCTGCGTGTCAGGTCTACTTCCCGGTACCACACACCGCGGAGGTTATTGCGCAGCACCAGGACTCGTACCACACTGCCAATCATAACAATATTGTGGGAGAGCAGTGAAAGAGAGAAAAAAAATCAGAGGCAGAAAGAGATATACTGTAAATACCATCAGACTGTCACATTTTTGGAATACTTGAGGAAAAGGTGATTGAGAGAGAGTAACGAAGAGCAAGAAAGAAAAAGCACAGCAGGGGAGCTGGTTAGATGTATTCTAATCGTTTTCCCTGTCCTTCTCAAGCCCTGCTCCAGACTGTTTGTTTAACTTTAAGTTTGCATGATTGTAATTCTACAATTAGGTGGTTTGACAAGTGCTGGCAAACACACAATAATAATGTCTCCTAGTAAAACGCTGAACACATAACAAACACAGCCACCAAAAACAACAACTGGTAAATCCATAGATCCAGTACATCTATCCAAAGCTATAAATTCCTATCTCCCTATATTCTTAAGCGTGACCCCATTCTGCTCTGTCTTAACCTCCGTCTTTCCCCCTTTCACCCCCTACCCGTTTCAGGACCCCACCGACCTGCCCTTTTCACTGTCTGTAACTCAACCACTTATTTTCGTTTGCTCTGAAAGAGCTGATGACCTTGGAGAACTCTGTAAAGGCTGCCAGTAAAATACTGAATGATTACCGGTATGTTACTTTGCATTAATGTGGTTTGTTTGAATAACCTCGCACCATGGAGCAGAGAACAATATATTACATTTTACAAGCTTCAGAAGTGCACCATCTCTGGCCCTATGGTCAATTATCCACAAATAGAATCACAGCCGTCTCCCCATTTCTCTTATTCGCTGCCCCATTTTAAGCTAAGCATTCCTGGATTCATTTAATTTGGTATTCCGGCAAATGCTTGGACTGGACACCTTACACTTCTCCATAAATCACTTTGACAAATAGATGTAGAGTTAGCTTAGAAAAATGACACCTTCCTTCCAGCTGCTCTATATGATATGTGATATTACCTTCTAAAGTTGTGAACCTGCAGTTTGTCCTTTTCAATCCATTTAAATGATGTTTTCTAGAGCAGGTGAACTTTGGTGAACCCCGAAAGAATTCAAGTTCACTGCATGGAGACAATGTGGCCATCTGGCATGTTGTGGATAATCATATACATTTCACCCCAAAAAGACCTCTCCACATTTCATTGTGAAGTCAACTCAGATTATGGACTGAACTTTTGCTACATTTGTGCTTCCACTATTGTACAGCTGATTAGAAGGACCTAAAAAATGAGGAGCTGATGGACACTGGATGTACACATGCATCTGTGAGATGCATAACAGTACAGTAATCAATGGTACAGATTGTTCAGAAAAACGATCAAAACAGAACAAAACAAACCATGTTAAACTTATCACGTTTTTAATGGTTCCTGTGGAAGTAACGGCGATGTGCAGAACGGAGCAAGTACATTTTCTGTGGGATGTTGAATGGAAGAACTTGTACAAGTACAGACACTCATCCATAAATCCATCAAAATCAATAAATAATAACAGCCTTTGGGTTTCACCAATGAATTATGGAATCAGCTTTTGTAGCACATATCCAGCAGCATACAACCAGAGATACAATATTAGAACGGTTCCGCCTGAGATATTTTTTTCTTCCAAAATATAAGTTGGAACCAAACAGTTTAGATACAGTACAGGTATATGCATACAGGGCCTCATACAGACCTTAATATAACTTACCACATGAGCTGTCCTTCCCCATTGAGCAAGAATAACACTGGCTAGACAAGAACTTTCCATTCAATCCACACATTGCAAGCATTTGGCCATGATGACTTGTTAAGGATGTTAAGAGACATAGTATAGTGCTGTGAGGGGGAAAAGCATCAGACATTCATTTACTGTTACTACAAATGACTGTAAAGCATCCCTTTTTTTAAATGAAAGATTTCTGAAAGCTCATGTGACACTGAAGACTGGAGTAATGGCTGCTGAAAATTCAGTTTTGCCATCAGAAAAATAAATACATTTCAAAGTAAATGAATCAGAAAAGAGTTATTTTAAATTGTAATGATATTTCATAATCACAATAATACTATTCTTCTTTATCAAATAAATGCAACCTCTGTAAGCTTAAGAGACTTCTTACAAAAACCAATTCCAAACCTTTAAACTGTAGCACAGGAACTTATCTCAACAAATTTAAATAAATTAATTTACTGCACTATTTGAAATACTGTTGGAGAAACTATTAGCAAATTTATCAAAGCTGCCCATTCTATGGCAGATTATTGACACTAAACTCTGCGTTGTATGAACCCCTTTCAATCAATGCAATCCTTCTCTTTCCTGTTTGTAATAGACTACAAATTGTCTACCATGGCCCATTAAGAGGAACCCACTGAGAACCAAAACCACACTCTAAATCAAACATGCAACATTTGACTTACAGGAGTCTCAGTGCATCATATCACACAAACACCTTCTTTACATATGATATTGCACTTAGCCAACTTCTTGTGTGATATTTAATAATGATTTCATGTACTGTAAATATGAGACACAATCTCTCTGTTACACCCCTGGACTCATTTAGTGTGTTTTTGCCCCTGTGACCCAGTTTCTGTCTCCCGTGTTTGGTTTGATTAGTTCCCAGGTGTGTCTATTCTATTCCCCATGTGTTCCATGTCCCTGTTAATTTAGTCATTCCATCCACCTGTGTTTCCCCAATTATCCCCTGTACTTAAGCCTTGTCCTTTCAGTTCAGTTTTGTTGGGTCTACTAACCACTTACGTGTGTCTACCTCTGTGCTCCATGTGTTGGATATAATAAAATATCCTCGGCTCCGTGTTCCTTCCGGCAGCGTAAACTGTAACAGAAGACCCGACCTAAAAAAGTTTAAAACTGCGTGTTTTTCCCTCCGTTTTGTTTTCCGTTTTTTTCACAGTTTTTTTTTCCTGTAGTGTGTTGATGGATCCCCTCTATAGCCCCGAATTCCTCCTCCTCCTGCCGGAGCATGAAGGATGTTCTCTTGAGGACCACACCAGATGGTTTCTTCTGCTAGCGAATGCCACCAGCTACCCGGACCACGCGCTCTGCACCTTCTATAACGCCAGCCTGAACTCCAAGTGCAGAGCGTTGTCGTCCGAAGATGGTTCTCGGGAGGAATTCACCGCATTTGTGGAGTGGACTGGTTCACCTCTCACCGTCTGTCCCATGGAGGATCCCGCCAAGTCCACTCTGGACCCAGAGCCCACCGATGACGGAGAGCCAGAGAGCAACCCGTCAGACCAGGTGCGAGAGCTGGCGACACTGCCCACCATGAGGGAGCAAAATGTGGAGCGCCAAATGGGTCAAAATGAGGTGTAGGATAGTACAGTCTGGGAATCTGAACTGGAAGAACTTTCCCCTCTCATCTCTCCAACGTCTCCGCTGGTCCCATCCAGCCCTCCTTCATCCTTGGTTTCCTCGTCCAGTCCTGAGGGGGTTTTCAATTCACCAATGCCAGTTTCCCAGTCAAGCCCAGTACGGGCTCCTGATCCCTGAGTCAAGCCCAGGACAGGCTCCTGATCCCTGAGTCAAGCCCAGGACGGGCTCCTGATCCCGAGTCAATCCCAGGACAATGATTGGAGGCGCATCTTTCCTCCATCAGTCTGCTTTTTCAGTCTATTTAGTATGATAGTGATTTTACCACCACATGATTTTCCTGTTGATTCTGCATCGTGGTCTGCTCTGAACAGCTGGAAGCCCAGCAAAAGTAGCGCTGTCTGGAATTTCTTCAATCAGGTTTCCATGAAATACAGATCAGCAGTATTTGAAAAGTCCTTATTTATTCAGGAGAGCAGAGAGAAGTTTGTCCTCATAAGATAAGTTTTGCTGTAGTTCAGAGATTGGCCAGATGGATGCTACTGTAGGTACCACTGTAGTTGTAGTTGTTTATCGACCCCCAGGACCACTAGGTAACTTTTTGGATGAATTAGATGTGCTGTGTGTGTGTGTGCTCAACCTTTCCTAAAGATGGTACTCCCCTAGTTATGCTGGGAGACTTCAACATCCACCTAGATAAACCTCTATCTGCAGACTTCCACACTCTGCTGGTCTCTTTTAATCTCAACCGAGTGTCAACTACTGACAAACTACTCACAAATCAGGCAACCAAATGGGCCTTATTTACACACAACACTGCTCCACTGATCATGTACTTTGTTACTCCACTGCACACTTCGGATCACTTCCTCCTCACTCTTAACCTCAACATGGCCCCTGACACATCAATTAACCTTCCACATGTCATCTTTTGACGTAACCTACACTCACTCTCACCCTCCCAGCTATCTGCTATGGTTTCATCTTTGCTTCCTTCCCCTAGACTTAGCATCTTTTGACTACATATAACACTCAACAAAGCACTAGCTCTTTGAATAACCCTTTCCTGATCTAATTTCTCTTTTTTTCTCATACTGCTTCCTGTCTTGAACTGTCCCGTCATACTAAAAGCAAATGGACAAAAATATGAAATTGGAAAAATATATTATTCCCCCTCTTCATTACCTGAAATCAATCATAAAAATGTAATCTTGAATTCATTGTTCATTTCAATGGCTAAAGCTACTTATACAGTCAATTGGAGTCACTTGACATGACATTTTTTAAATGAATGTATGTTTTTTTTTGTATGGAGAAGTGTGGTATGCGTCACTCTTGAGCTGAACTCTTTGTCAGCAGCATGGTAAGTCAGGTGTCGGGTTAAGCCCCATGTCTAGCCGGCTTCCCACACGTGCGCAAATTAAAACGCTTGAGCAACATTGTTCCTGCACCAACTATAATGTCCAGCAAAACATCGGAATAGTTGAAAACTGGTGAAATATTGGGTGGTGTGTAGTGCCAAATGTTCATCAATTCTAAGGCGAGCATCCGTGGTGCCATCTTGTTCAGAGCAGTGGTTAAGTGGAAATTTTTTTCAAAAGGTTGTCATTGAAGCACCCAGGGGTACTCTCAAAATACATATCTGTGTATGGGCAAGGCAGAAACTGCTCCTTGTGCCAAAGATCCAATGATGAGGAGATTGAGAGGTGAACGCAGAACTGCATCTCCCAAAGTGATTGCTCCGAAGAACAGAAAGCAAATGCCACGCTGGCCTATTATTACCTAGATGTATGGTGCGTTGCCAGCTTTGCAAATTTTTATCACCAATTAACGGCCTTCTGTCAATGATGTCAAAGGTGTCTGGGCTGCCAAGTGCAACCCCCTAGTGTTAGAACTTCAGCACAACATAATGTAAACAGGATGTAATGAGATGTAAATCCGTGGCAAATCAGAGAAACAAATAGAGACATAATAAGCGTAGCTGCTGTTCCAACCAATGAAAAATTAATTAGTTTAACCCAAGCTAAAGAATAAAAATGCGCATTTGATCAGATACAACTGTAGTCACAAATTATGATATGCATTATTTGAATGCTTGGAGAAAGAGATGTGTTTTTAATCTAGATTTAAACAGAGAGAGTGTGTCTGAACCCCAAACATTATCAGGAAAGCTATTCCAGCGTTTGGGAGCCAAATGCAAAAAAGCTTTATAACCTCCTTTAGTGGACTTTGCTATCCTAGGAACTACCAAAAGTTCAGCGTTTTGTGACCGTATGGAGTGTGATGGATTGTAGCATGGTATAAGGCTAGTTAGGTATGCAAAAGCTTAACAATTTAATGCCTTATAGGTAAGTAATAATAATTTGTAACCGATACGGAACTTAATAGGTAGCTAGTGCAGAGACTGTAGAATTGGGGTAATATGATCATATTTTCTTGACCTGGAAAGGACTCTAGCCGCCGCATTTGCAGGACAACCACCTAGAAGTGCATTACAATAGTCCAGTGTTGAGGTCATGAATGCATGAACTAGCTTTTCTGCATCAGAAACAGGTAACATGTTTCGTAGCTTGACAATATTTCTTAGATGGAAGAATGCTGTTTTTGAAAATATGGTTTTTAAAAGACATGTATATAACACCCAGATTTTTGACTGTAGAGAAAGTAACAGTACATGTGTCTAGTTGCAAACTGTAGTCTACTAGATTCTGTGTACTGTTTTTGGTCCATTAAATAGTATCCAAATTTAATAGGAGAAAATTATTGGTCATCCAATCTTTTACATTTTTAACACACTCTGTTAGCTTAGATAATTTAGAAGTTCCATCTGGTCTCGTTGAGATATATAGTTGAGTATCATCAGCATAACAGTGGAAGCTAATTCCGTATTTTCTAATAATATTTCCAAGAGGCAACATGTATATTGAAAATAGACCTAGGACAGATCCTTGTGGCACTCCATATTTTACTGGTGATAAATGAGATGATTTAAATAAACAAAATGGCAGCAATCATATGGTTAGGATCTAAACCATCTTAGAGTCTGCCTTTGAATACCTGTATAGTTTTGTAATTGATCTATGAGTATGTCATGATCTATGGTGTCGAACGCAGCACTAAGATCAAGTAAAACTAGCAATAAGATGTAGCCTTGATCTGAAGCAAGAAGCAAGTCTTTTTTAAATTTTAACAAGTGCAGTTTCTGTGCTATGGTGGGGCCTGAAACCTGACTGAAATTCTTCATACAGACATTTTTTTTTCACAGGAAGGAGTTTAATTGAGCAGACACAACTTTTTCTAAAATTGTAGACATAAATGGAAGATTTGAAATTGGCTTATAATTTGCCAGTTCACTAGGATCTAGTTGTGGTTTCTTAATAAGAGGCTTAATAACTGCCAGCTTGAATTGGGATGTGACCTTAAGATAATGAAGAGTTAATAATGTTGAGAAGCGGTTCTTCTGTTACAGGTAACAACTCTTTCAGTAATTTAGTGGGTACAGGATCTAATAAGCATGTTGTTGGTTTAGATACAGTGATAAGTTTATTTAGCTTTCCTGTCCTATGGTTGTAAAGCACTTCAGTTTATCTTTGGGTGTGATGGATGAAACTGAAGTATTAGACGCTGCAGAATCTACATTTGTTATTGCATTTCTGATGTTATCTATTTTATCAGTAAAGAAATTAATAAAGTCATTACTATTAAACTTTGATGGAATATTTGTATCAGGTGGTGTCTGGTTATTTGTTTATTTAGCCACTTTGCTAAATTAAAAGTTTGTTTTGGTTATTTTCAATGAGTTTGTGGATATGCTTGGCCCTGGCAGTTTTTAGGGCCTGTCTACAGTTGGACATACTGTTTTTTCATGCAATTCTAAAAACGTCCAAGTTATTTTTTCTCCATTTGCGCTCAAGACTATGAGTTTCTTTCTTGAGAGAGTGAGTATTACTGTTATACCATGGCACAGTACGTTTTTCTCTAACATTTTTCAATTTGATGGGGGCAACAGCTTCTAATGCATTAGAGAAAATAGTATCCATGTTGCCAGTCATTTCATCTAGTTCATGTGTATTTTTGGGTACACATGGCAGTTGAGATAAATCAGGCAGTTTATTTGCAAATCTGTCTATGGTGGCTGGAACAATAGTTCTGCATAGACGGTAAAGCTGATCCATATAGTTAATATCAGTGATACGCAGCATGCATGATACAAGGAAATGATTGGTAACATCATCACTTTGAGGTGTGATATCTATATCAGTAAGATCGATTTCATGGGATATAATTAAATCTAGTGTATGATTAAAACGATGAGTGGGCCTGGTGATTTTTTTCCTTTACTCCAAAAGAATTTATTAGGTCAGTAAACGCAAGTCCTAATGTATCATTTGTATTATCAACGTAAATATTAAAATCTAGCGCTTAAGCGCTTTATCAACTGTAACCAAAAGGTCTAAAAGGAATTCTGTATAGGGCCCAGCTTTGAACCAATTGAGGACAACACTTTTTCTGTCTCTTTTAATTTAATTACTGCTTAAAACTTTGAATCCTGTCCCCTATGACCCCCCCCCCCCCCCCACCACCTCTTATTTTGAAACAGAGTGCCACCCTAGGCTCCATGGAACTGAAATACATTTTGTTTCTTGTGAAAGCTGAGGCATGATTTGTGTGCAAGTTTTCCCTCATAAAACATTCATGTTTTCATGTCAGATCACACACTTAGATGATGTCTTAGATGAGGTTATCTGACCTTTGTATTGAACAATGCAGGGCATGCCAAAAGAAACCAGACAAAATATTCCTACATGTTTCTGAACATCAAAAGAGATCACAACTTTCTTGTTCACCAACTTCTGATTTGATCTTCTTTCCTGTCAGGTCCTGACCTTTTCCACTGGGTTCAGTATCTACCTACTGACACTAAAAGATAACATCAATGTTATGACAAATACAGGTAAATAAGTTATGCTACGTGGAGTGTGGAGAACACTACAGTACAAGTCAGAGCATATGCAGAACTGTACTGAGGTTATATTCATCACTGAGCCACACTAAAAAAGCAGTAAACAATTTTAACTCAGAAATTGCTTGCATATTTCACAAACAATTACAAAGAAATGAAAAATATAAAACATTAAATAAAACGTGATTTTATTTTATTTTTAAGTAGAAAGACTGAAATAGTATTTTCTTGTAAACATACACCAATTATCTTTGTTTTGATTAAATTGTGTTTTACATTATTATTGTGATTCAACCAAGGCACTAACACTAGGTTATTTCAGGAGGACTGAACCTCAATGAGTATGTTAAAGGACACTATGGATAAAAGTGCTGAATAACATATTACAAAATAAGTATGCATGTCAGAGCTACAGTATAGTCCATATAAAGACTACATATAGCAGTCTATAGTTAGCTGTCCAGCTCTGATCCCATTCCTCTCTCCTGTCTAAACTTGAACTGTCCAATCATTAAAGGAAATTGTCAAATATGACATTGGGGTCTTGGGGGGGTCAAAACCGCTTTGACCCCCCCATTTGACCCCCACCCTCTTCCTAAAAAAAAAAAAAAAAAAAAAAAAAAAAAATATATATATATATATATATATATATATATATATATATATGTATATATAAATAAATAAATAAATAATATGTATATATGTATATATATATATATATATATATATATACACGTATGTATATATATATATATATATATATATATGTATGTATATATATGTATATATGTATATATATATATATATATATATATATATATATATATATATATATATATATATATATATATATATATATATATATATATATATATATGTATATATATATATATATATATATATATATATATATATATCTGGGATACATATTAAAAAACATTTATCTTCAAACTACACAGAACAATAATAATTGTTTCGTATTTGTTCGTACACTGAACCGAGAACCGTTTCTATCGGACGCGTCAAGTGGAGCCACTTGACATAACATTTTTAAATGAATGTAGGTTTTGCATGTTAAGGGGATAAAGCGACTCTCACTCTTTATTTATTTATTTTTTGTATGGAGAAGTGTGCTGTGCATCACCCTTGAGCTGAACTCTTCGTCAGCAGCACAGTAAAGTCAGGTGTCAGGTTTAGCCCCAGGTCAGCTGCACCTGGAAGCAATCTGCCTCTCCATGGGGGCTTGCTCTCCTGAGAGAACACAATTCTTATGTATTCAGAGATCGTGTGTGAGAGCGAGTGAGTGAAAGAGAGGGAGAGGGAAAAGGGAAAGCAGGAGAACAACAGCTAATATATGAAAGAGAAAAATAAAGTGTGTTTGTTTTCACCCTCCTCTCCTCCTTTACAGACAGCTCCCAACCCCTGGTAACCAAGGCATGACTCAACTGCCATCTGTTATCCAGATGCAGACCTACAGACCCGTTCCTTCTGGTTCCTTCTTTCACTTACATGCTCTCTCTCCCATATGAGTGTCAGTCTCTGCATGTGTGAGTTAATATCACAGAGTGTTAATGTCTACTTACATGTGTTACTCTTCCCTCTCCGATGAACTGTGACCTTTGACATGATGACCCTTGTTCCACTCTTCCCTGCTGATATAGAAAACAGCAGGGTTGCGACCGGCACATCCCTGACCCCATCTGTTTGTCCAGCCTAATCTGCGAAGGTCAAGGGTTGCTATAGTTCAAGTTCATTAAGTCATTCTTTTATCCACTTCACTCTCCAAAGCAAAAGAAGAACAGCCCACAATGATTTTGCAGAATGCTTACAATGTTTTGACCTTGTAGTCATGGTCATGTTTGAAACAACAAACTTTAAAAATGATTTAACTGGACTGAGAAGGAAACCAGGTCTCTTGTGGAATGGTGCTTGGGTGATGTGGGTTTATCTATAATAGAATCTGACAAAGTCTCAGTTATCTCTGCATGTTGCCTTCCGAAGCTGCTGAGGTTCAGCGGATGTACGGTCACCCATAGCTAACTCATAATTGGCTCATTTTCCAGGAAGTATGGGCAGAATTGCACCAGATCATTTTTGTCACTGTGCGAATGGGTGAGATTAGAATCATTTTATCTGTTCACTTTATAGTACAGTTGTGAAAGACTTGGTGAGAAAAATAAAACAGGTAATTGTGAAGTGAAGTTCAACAAAAATTTTTTTTACACTGTTTTAGAAGTGTAAAAAACTATTACGAGACACAGAAAAGAAAATATGAAAGCTGTTAAAGTTGTGAAAAGTCACAATTGTGAGATATAATGTTGCAATTATGAAACAGCTGCAATTATGAGGAAGTTTTAATTGTAACCACATTTTCTGAAAAAATATCATGCTTATCAGAAATACTATTTTACAAATATATTATTGTGGGATTTAAAGTAACAGTTGTGAAATATTAAGTAAAATTAGGTGAAACAAAGATGCTTTTTAAGTGACATATATTTTTATATATATATTTTTTTACTCTGAGATGAAAACTGCCACACTGCAACTGATTCCTCCCCATAATCTACAAAATAAATTTGACTGATAATTATCCAACACAAATTAGATTTAAAGGAAAATAATACTACATTATATGCATGCAAGTTCAGCAATAAATATATATTTCTTCAGAAAGAGTTTTGTGCTTATCAGAAGCACATGGCCTTCATCCAAACCCAGTTCTATAACATTCTTCCAAGTGCAATGACAGTGTGCACTGCAGATGAGCTGTGTAACAATGGGAAACTAACTGGCTGTCCTTTCTCTGATGCAGTTTTTTTCATGTTTTTAACTCCATATCCATAGCATCACTGAAATGGAAGCTTGTAGTCATTAGAAATCCCCTTCCCAGCAGTGACCCAACAGATACTGTAAGGTTTCCCCTTCAGTGGGGGTCAGATTGACCAAATCGCATCCTGATGCTGCTCAGGATGTTTCTCAGATGTTAGACCAAACATCTGAATGACGTAAAGAAGTGGAGATTGGTTAATGAGGCTATGACTCATGTTTCTGGTAACTCGTAACATGTTATGAAGACAGACATGTTCAAAAGCAGAGACCAGTCAGGTGTAGCAGGGTTAATAGAGTACTTTAATAGTATAGAGAGGAGATATTTTTAATGAGGTCACCAATATATGAAGATATCCCTGTCACACAAAGCTTAGCAGTGTTGTGAGAGAAACCTTTCAACATTTCAAGATGCAAATAAAGGAGAGGTTCTTTCAACAAACATACAGTAACTCTACAAATACAACACACATGGAGATATGAGAAGCAAAGCCAAGGACATATCTTTGATTCTACTCATCTTTCTAAGAGTTCACGTTAAGGTTAGCGCTCTCTATAATACAATCTCTCACTCTCTATGCCAGTATGTAGAAGCATTTGAAAGATGTGGAATCAAATCCTCATGAATTTCACTGGATGTCAGTCACGGTTCAAGTTCATTCTCACAACTCTGATGCAGCTGTGATTAAAAAAACAACTTTTATGACAATCCATAATGGTGTTACAAAGTAAGAAATCTCAAGATCTGTTGACATTGTGAAAGTGTATGACCACCTCCTGTGACACATAACCAACACAATGACTGGGCACTGACTAATAAACCCTAGAAGCCACTACACAGAATGGAGTTACTCTAACAAAGAAGTTGAATCATTCCAAACCAAACCAATTAAATGATCACAGTCTATGGATACAAAAACACTATGTTTTCTCGCCGTTTTGAATTGCTAACATACTCTGGTCTGCATCTCTTGACACGTGGAGCTATACAAACAGTGAAACATCCTACTGCTGTTATTGAACAACAAGAATTGGAGTACAACTCATCCAATCAAATTAGATGAACACAACCTGTTACAAAAATGTGATTAATTTTTTTTTAAAGTGCCACATATTGTAGCTAACCAGCAATTCAGGAGTTCTGTTCTGTTCTGATGGTAAGGAATGCTCAAGGAATTATTTCTATTTTTATTTTATTTGTTGTTTTTAATATATATATATATATATATATATATATATATATATATATACCGTATACATATATACTAGGGGTGTAACGATACGCGTATTCGTATTGAACCGTTCGACGCTTTCGGTTCGGTACGCGGTACGCATTATGTATACCGAACGGTTCGTTGGAGTATTTAATTATATTTGAAAAAAAAAAAAAAAGAGAGAGAGAGAAATATAATGATATGCGTTCAACAAGGTAGCCCAATAACCCAAACAACGTAACAGGCAACGCCCCTGACACTCCCGAAGAAGAAAAAAACACCATCTTATATGTTTATGTTAGGCTACTCAGCAGGCGCTCGCTCACTCAGTACGCGCTGAAGGCTCGTTGCAAAATAGCCAATGCGTTTAACAGACTAGAAATGAGAAGATCCTCCAATAACCAACAGGTCTGGTTTTTGGGTGCACTTTGGATTCCCTTTAAGCTATAATGGTGATGGCAAGAGAGTGGTGGATAAAAAAACAACGGTATGTCGCATCTGCAACATGACAGGGTACACCAGCGGGATTACAAAAAAAAAAAAAAAACACCAGCGGGAATATCTGGGATGTATGCGTCAGTACTATCTGGGAAAAGACGAAAAAAAGGAGAAACATGCACGCAGCAAACTATCCCTGCAGCATTTAGACACTATAGCTTACAGGGAATCCAACCCAAACACCAGACCTGTTGGTTATTTTAGGATCTTATATTTCTGGTCTGTTAAATGCATTCGACATTTTGCAACGAGCCTTCAGCGCGTGCTGAAGCCTTAGGGGCCGTTCACATATCGTGCCTAAAAACGCATAGAAAACGCTAAGCGCGTCTTTCTCCTCCTTTCCAAAGCGCTCGGGCAGAAGCGCTCATGAGGCGTCTGTCTTTGCTAAGCAACAATGACGTGCTCTCTCCATGAGACGCGGAAATTTCAGCGAAGGATAAATGGATTTGCAGCTCTAAAAATCGCTTGCAGTAGCTCTGCTACTAAATTTATTTCAAAATTGCAATCCATATACAACTATGATCAGCTGATCCTTCATCTTGGCTGAGCTCTCAACGTTGTTACGGGAAAGGATGAAGCTGATTGGTTGGTTCTTGTCACATGACCCGCGGTGCGCTTGCGGCATTCTGAAAAGTTGAGATGTTTTTACATTTTGCTGTATCTAAAACGTATCGAACCGAACCGAACCGAACCGTGACATCAGTGTATCGTATCGAACCGAACCGTGAATTTTGTGAACCGTTACACCCCTAATATATACATACAAAAAAATGGATCAATCATCCTTATTTTACTTTCACTTGTACATTTAACCAATGGACATGAGAAACTGTGATGTTTTAAAGTTGTTTTCTCTAATGAACTTTAGCTATAAATTGGACATCAACTCAAAAGTGCACTTAAAAATAATATTTTTAGTAATGCAGTTACTAAAATGTATATGTATGATGTGTTTGTGTAACACTTATTACAATATTTTTTTATCACTAAAATAAACAAATAAAAAAAGAATTTACAAGAAAATTTGCAGCAGGCCTGAAATGATAAAGGTATAAGGTAACTGCATGAATTTTTAAACATTAATAAAATAAATGTGCAAAAATGTAAAGGTTATAAGTGAACCTCAAGCAGTATACTCAAATATTAATTAAAAAATCTGTCATGACCCCTTTAACTTGAAAAGAGTGGCATACAATTTCAAATAATACTGACTGATTTGTAGTTGTCAACACTGTTATTTCTTACTTTCACAATGAATAACACAAATAACTTCTGCAAATTCTACAAAACTAGAGATACACCAATCAACTTCCTCATATTCGGCCCAGACTAGTTTTGTCGAATTTGTTAGTCATTGTGAACACTTTTTTCACGACTACAAATTATGCGCCAGTATGCGCCCTCGATCCACACCTCTGCCGAGCCCCCACTTTGGCAAGCTACGCAGCAGACTTCTACTCGACAGTAAAAGTGGCATTACTTCACTCAGAGGAAGACTGTGAGGGTTTGGGGTGCCATTTGGGAAGTCGGCTTGGTGTATCCCTGCCTATACTCCGAACAGTCTGCACAGTGCTGATGCATCTGATGCAAGCCTAATGACTAAATGACTCACTCATTAAAACAGTCATTTGCCGCACCTACTGATGCTTTGGTCATATTTTAAAGTATTATTGCATAATATAAATATATGAAGTATTATATATTTTCACCAACATTTATTTGTATGATTAAAAAATATGTAAAACTATGTTTTAATCTATTATTTATGCATTTGAAATTTTGTGTTGTAAATGCATTTATGGCACCTCAGCTTCATTAAACAGTCTATTTAAATACATCTAATGCCACTTCAGATGCAGCTTCTGTGTTTCCTGCAGCGAAAAGATGGCGTTTGATGCTGATTTTAATGGCAACAACTATACAGTTTCTTATTATTCAAAATGAATTAATTGAAACAAATGAAGAATTTTATGTGAAATATGACATATTTATTAAGGTTAGGGGGAAAAAAATGACCATTTAAAAAAGCATAGTGAGAAATGACAGTTAATCGTTATTTCTACTTCTTTCCAGTCACAGAGCACTTTATTTTGAGAATTTTTTAAGTGAGAGAACATCTGTAACTTAGTCCAGATTGGGGGAATTGTAATGTTGTAATGTTTATTAATTTCTCATATTATTTAAATATTATTATTTATTTATTTATTTATGCATTGAAATGTGCATAGATTTTTGTTTGTACAGTATTGTTCAAAATAATAGCAGTACAATGTGACTAACCAGAATAATCAAGGTTTTTAGTATATTTTTTATTGCTACGTGGCAAACAAGTTACCAGTAGGTTCAGTAGATTGTCAGAAAACAAACAAGACCCAGCATTCATTATATGCACGCTCTTAAGGCTGTGCAATTGGGCAATTAGTTGAAAGGGGTGTGTTCAAAAAAATAGCAGTGTCTACCTTTGACTGTACAAACTCAAAACTATTTTGTACAAACATTTTTTTTTTTTTCTGGGATTTAGCAATCCTGTGAATCACTAAACTAATATTTAGTTGTATGACCACAGTTTTTTAAAACTGCTTGACATCTGTGTGGCATGGAGTCAACCAACTTGTGGCACCTCTCAGCTGTTATTCCACTCCATGATTCTTTAACAACATTCCACAATTCATTCACATTTCTTGGTTTTGCTTCAGAAACAGCATTTTTGATATCACCCCACAAGTTCTCATTTGGATTAAGGTCTGGAGATTGGGCTGGCCACTCCATAACATTAATTTTGTTGGTTTGGAACCAAGACTTTGCCCGTTTACTAGTGTGTTTTGGGTCATTGTCTTGTTGAAACAACCATTTCAAGGGCATGTCCTCTTCAGCATAGGGCAACATGACCTCTTCAAGTATTTTAACATATGCAAACTGATCCATGATCCCTGGTATGCGATAAATAGGCCCAACACCATAGTAGGAGAAACATGCCCATATCATGATGCTTGCACCTCCATGCTTCACTGTCTTCACTGTGTACTGTGGCTTGAATTCAGAGTTTGGGGGTCGTCTCACAAACTGCCTGTGGCCCTTGGACCCAAAAAGAACAATTTTACTCTCATCAGTCCACAAAATGTTCCTCCATTTCTCTTTAGGCCAGTTGATGTGTTCTTTGGCAAATTGTAACCTCTTCTGCACATGCCTTTTTTTTAACAGAGGGACTTTGCGGGGGATTCTTGAAAATAGATTAGCTTCACACAGACGTCTTCTAACTGTCACAGTACTTACAGGTAACTCCAGACTGTCTTTGATCATCCTGGAGGTGATCATTGGCTGAGCCTTTGCCATTCTGGTTATTCTTCTATCCATTTTGATGGTTGTCTTCCGTTTTCTTCCACGTCTCTCTGGTTTTGCTCTCCATTTTAAGGCATTGGAGATCATTTTAGCTGAACAGCCTATCATTTTTTGCACCTCTTTATAGGTTTTCCCCTCTCTAATCAACTTTTTAATCAAAGTACGCTGTTCTTCTGAACAATGTCTTGAACGACCCATTTTCCTCAGCTTTCAAATGCATGTTCAACAAGTGTTGGCTTCATCCTTAAATAGGGGCCACCTGATTCACACCTGTTTCTTCACAAAATTGATGACCTCAGTGATTGAATGCTACACTGCTATTTTTTTGAACACACCCCTTTCAACTAATTCAACTAATTGCCCAATTGCACAGCCTTAAGAGCGTGCATATCATGAATGCTGGGTCTCATTTGTTTTCTGAGAATCTACTGAACCTACTGGTAACTTGTTTGCCACGTAGCAATAAAAAATATACTAAAAACCTTGATTATTCTGGTTAGTCACATTGTACTGCTATTATTTTGAACAATACTGTATGTGCTGTCAATTATAGTTCTTAAAGAGAAAATTGGAATCTGCAAAAATCAGTATCGGCAGGTCACACTTACAAAAACCGTAACCACCCAAGAAAATTGCAATCGGTGCATCTGTAGACTGCTAAACAACTTCATCTTGGAGACAAAACAGCAGATTGTTGAATATATCACAGAAAAATACAAATGTACATTTACAAGGCAGTAAAAATGAAGGTAGATGATCAATAAATAAATCACTGGGCAATCCTTATTGTTGAGCCCTGTATTAACTGTACTGATAATATTACAAAGAGTGAATTCCATTAGTTGGGGAAATACTGACATCACCAAATAGAATGGGGTGTCTAGTATGCTGTCATATAATGATATACTTATAAAATATTTCATACAATTGTAAATAGTTAAGCACACAATTAATTATTAGGTTACTTCTGATGGGGGAACCGTTTTTTTTTTTTTTTTTTTTTTTTTACAGATGACTGATCTGCAAATGGTTTTCAGGTCATACACATTTCAGGTCATACACACTTCACTCACTTCACTTACTCACTCACTTATTTCATTTGAGATTCATCCAATAGTTTTTACCCTGTATCTTTCATTTGTGTTTCAGTTAATGTCCCAGTTGTTAAATACATCATATAGCATGGAAACTGAATAAACACAAACACACACAGGGACTTGGTTTGTCTTTCATCTTCATTTGTGATGTATAAAGCCTGTTCCATGCCTGGATAAGGATGGGAACACCAGGTATATCCCAATAAGCTCTCTGTAAATTCAGGATTGGCGCACTAGCATGCTTTTGATGCACAGGGCCAGCTCTCAGGTCTGGGGAATCCATAACTATCATGATGATGACAAATGCCAGCTAGGTCATCCAAAGGCGAATCCTCACCCTACATTCTGAGCTGTAACTCTAGCTCAGGAAGACTTATTTATTTATTTAAAAAGAAAAAGAAAACACTCTAAATCTGTTTCCTCTTTATGTATGTGTTACTATTTAGCACAGTGCTCTGTAATGAACGTTACATTCCCCTGCTGTTATGTGACCCTCTTTTCTCGCTTATTTGTCCATTTGGAGAAACAATGCAAAACACAAGAAATACACTGCAAATGTTATATTGTTGAAGTTTATGTCAGTCTTTCTAGTTTATTAATAAAGATCACAGATAGCCCAGCTGTTTGCCTGAAATCTACATTATGTGTACACATGTAATTCATTATAAAGTTCAAAAGACATGATCTTGGATTGATCATCAGAAACATACTGAGGTGAGGTTTTGATAATGAGTAATGTGTAGTAGTACCTTACAGGATGGATATGAATGAAGTCTTTTTAGTGGAAAGGGGTGAAATATGGGGTGAGTGAAATGGATACGGAATGATTCAAACTACTAAACAAACTTCCTTAAAGGGAAAGTTTTTTCATTCATAAATCTATCCATGATATCCAGATGCATAGATAGATAGATGAAAGTTTCCGTTTTACAATATTTTCTCTGCAAACACATCAACACCCATCTGTGGAGATGATACCCATCCATTTCCAACCTTGTTTCAAACACCAGAGGTGCACTAGTGGCTAATGATTGTGGATGGAAGCATTGGAGGGGGCACAGCAATGCAGCCCAAATCTCTACATCTGCTGTGTCTTAAAAGCTTGGGAACACTGCATATTGGAGATGCTGTATAACTTCTAAAGGCTGCCCAAACTGTTTTCCAAATGACCAGTGGACACATATAAAATCTGTATACAAGGTGCTAGCAATGCTGACCAATAACCTCAGTTGAATGTGGATGTATATTTATATTCTGATTCCCCACAGATTCAACAACCACACCATATGTTGAGTTAAAAACAAATCGCACAAACACTCCAAGTCAAGAGATCATTATTACACCCAAGGCATTTAAATACTGTCACAGAGGGAGCAAGTGGAAAATTGACACCTTTATAATGTGGATGTGTAAAATGCTTCAGACTCTTCAACATTCAAATCTCATAGGCCAATAAAGTGATACTGATAAATAAATAAAATCTGTATCCAAACAGTACAGCATGATAATGGATTGATGTAGAGCTTGAATGATATGATGTAGAGCTTGAATGCACTTTAGGTTGCTTTAGATAAAAGTATTTAGCCTAATGTCTACTGTAAAAAAATTGACACTTGATGCGCCATATTTGTGAATCCCTGAGTGTTCCCATAGTATTGACAGACATAGGGGTCAGGGCTTTCAATATCGTGTAGACTGGGAGGGCTATGGTCCGGAGGACAGGAGTTGGTTTCAAGGCCCGGGACATTTTAGACCGGACACTGGTCGAGGACTTCTGTCGGCGATGAGGTGAGCCCCTTCCTGCGGCACCTGGTGGTGTCCGTTCAGGGGGTACTGTCATGTTCTTGGGTTCTTTACCCTGTCCTTCAATTGGTGTGTTCTGTATATGTCTGCATGTTGTGAGTACATGGTGTTTTGTTTTGATCGTTCCCCATGCACTTCTCTGTGGCGTCCCTCCCTCACTGCTCTTAATTTTTTAGATTCTGCTCACCTGAATTCAATGTTTGTTCATCTCTCGCTCTATGTATTCCCCTCTTTGGTGTCGAACGGTGCCAGATCATTGTTCGCCAGTTAGCCATCGCTCAGCTGCTCAGTCTAGTCCAGTGTAGTTGTGAAATTGTTAGCTCGCTGTCAAGTTTTTTTTGCTTCCTCCCGAGTTTTGTTTTTCTATTTCTCTCCTCTCTCGGTTCCTACACCAAGCACCTAGGCATCCCCACAGAAGTTTTCTCAGCCCACTCGGATGCCGGCCCCTTTGCTTCTTCCACTCATCTCCGTTTGCTGATTCCCAATTTAATTCTCCAAGGAGACATGAATATTCTAGCTTTAATTTTCCTATTGATTCAACCATTTTGGCTTCACTTCATCTATTTACCCTATGTAAAAGCCAAAGTCATAAACACAAGTGTCAGGGTACACAGGGCTCATAAAGTTAGACAATTTTTAGAAGTAGAAACTTTCTAGCCCTCAACCTTACGTATTTCAATATCCTTGACTTCTGTCAAATGTATGTTTGGCACAACAGAAAAAAAGAAATATGTTTTCTTTGATCAAGACTTTGATCAATCAACTTTTTGATTTCAAAAGCAACGTGTCTACTCTATAGCACTCAACTAGAGGTAAAAAGGGCAAGTGTATGGCTGGCAAACAATTCCAAGACCACGTTTACAAGAAAGCAGCAGGAGGGGTTTGTCTCCACATGATCTCATTAAATTTCATCGCTGTATGCAAGCTTGTATATATTTGGACAGACACAGAAACATGCGATATCAATATGTTGACAACATCTAATATGAAAGGCTTTTTACAAATACTCTTAATTTCTGGTTGGAAATTATGAAACATTTGCATGCCAGTAAGCACCATGAACCCATAAATTCAGTGTTCACAGGATTCATAAAAATGTGAATATATTGATATTGTGTGTTTCAATGTCAAAAATGTATGTATGGTAAAACCACACTTTATGGAAAAATTTATGAATGTGGTCACACTTTAGTTTAGAGACCAGTTCTCACTATTAACTAGCTTTTGACTAAAAACTCAATCTCCTAATTTGCTGCTTATTAATTAGTATAATGTAGTTGTTAAGTTTATTTTTAGGGTTGGATCTAAAATATGGTTATGCAGAATAGGGTATTAACATGTTCTTTATAAGTACTAATAAACAGCTAATATGCTAGTAACATGCAAGATAATAAACAACTAGTTAATAGTGAGAATTAGTACTTAAAATAAAGTGTTACCATGGATGCTGAGTTTTTTTTTCAGTCTATTGTAGTTTTTCTATAGAAGCGTCCACATGCACAAGTCGAAATAAAATTGAAAATTTACCATATGTATTTTCTAAATGCATGATATTGACCTTATTGTGCACAATTCATCTGTGCAAGCATTAATTTTAAAAAAAAATATATAAAATCATTGACATTTATATAATCAATGTCAATTTGAGGACTGTTGAATGCTACCCACTGACACCATGACCCGTGGGTAACATTCCCACTGTTTTCTGTGAAAAAAAATTACTGAGCATGCCATCTCGACAACTCATACACTCCTTCCTTCACTCACTCACTCACTCACTTAGGTGCTCTCTCAGCCCTTTGCTTCTCTGTGTTTTTGTTATTTCATCCCATTCTCAAAACGGTGGCAAAGTAAACGTGCTAGTGTCTCTGGGGGCTCCTTCGGAGAAAGCCACCCGTACTGCCCCACTCCTTTCGCTCAACGGCTGTTGATTGAGCAAGACAGAGGGACCGGGACCTCCATACGAGGGGCTCCTGAGCTCAGATGATAGAAGGGGTTTGGGCAAGGGTGTTCGGTCGAGTGTTTTCAGACTAACCTTTCCATAATTTGAGCAACTGTGTTCTGCAGTGTGAAGAATGTTAAGCACAGTATTCAGTGGGTCGAGCTAATTCCAGTTTAGAGGAGTACTACACTCAAATAAAAATTCTGGTATTGTTTACTCACCTTCATGTTATTCCAAAACTACAGGACTTTGTTTCTTCTGAGGAACACAAAAGATGATATTCTGAAGAAAGTTTAATTTGGTTTTGTCTAAACAATGAAAGTCAATGGGGTCCAAAACAATACACACAAAAACATTCATTTTGTGTTCCGAATTAGAAAATCATATAGGTTTGGTTTGACGGTGTGTAAATGTAAATTTTCGGGCAAACTATCCCTTCAGTCACACACCAAAAAAAACAATGCTTTTTGTTTCAACTTAAATCAATGAAAAGGACAAAAAAGGCTCTGAATTTTTTTATATGCATTTTTTCTTCTCCCTGTCTTCTTCATAAAATAGTTTTGTCTGAGTTTTATTTTTTTTTGTTTTTAAATCTGAGGCAGGAAAATGTGCCATTTATGTGTTTTCCATGCCTCATTTATTTGCATTTCTCGAAACCTTAAACATTTTAACAAATGCTGCCATAAATGTAGTATAGCCGGGCTTCTCCTCTCTGATCCTCAACAGTTGGAGCCGTGCCCTGCTATTGTACTGCAACTCAACTTGAGCATAACAGTTCAACCATAATAACAGACTGGCCTGGGTTTCAACCCTTAGCTTCGAAGAGCGAAGTCTGCATATCTGCTCTACAGCTCCTGTGGGATTATTTGCACAGTCCCAAAGCTCTGATTGGAAAATCAATAGACAGATCTGGGATGGCCAGGCTCCTCGGCAGCTCTAGCTTTTTTTCTCCATTTCTTCTGTGATCTGTGGCTCTTTGAAGATCACACATGTGCCTATCACTATCTATATATACTGTAAGTGAAAGTTCAGCTAAATGTTTGATTGCTTCTCTCAAATGATTATTATTTCTTTTTACATAAAAAACAATGGAATAAAAGTAAACATTTTAAACCATAATTTAGGCTATTCACATACATTAAAGTTCAAAATTATTATTATTATTTTTTTAAAGAAATGAATACTTTCATTAATACGTTCATGATGCAATAAATTGATCAAAAGTACATTTGTCATAAAAAAATGTATTTCAAATAAATACTGTTCTTTTGAAACTTTCTATTTATCAAAAAAAAAAAAGAAAAAAAAAGAAATGGTATCAGCTGCAAACTAAAATATTAAGCAGCACAACAGCTTTCAGAACTGATAATAATAAATATTATTGTAAGAAAAAAATATGATTTTTCAAGGATAATATGCTGAAAATTCAGCTTTGTCATTACAGGAATAAATTAAATTTTACAATTAACTCAAATAGAAAATAATTGTTTTAATAATTGTAGTAATATAATAATACAAATACAAGGTTGTCGCGTGGGGAAGTTGTGGCCTAATGGTTAGCTTTTCAACTCAAATCCAAAGATTGTGAGTTTGAGTCTCAGGGATTGTGGGTGGGGGGAGTGAATGTACAGTGCTCTCTCCAACTATACCACGACTGAGGTGCACCCGAGCAAGGCCCCAAACCCCCAACTGCTCCCCACGTGCCGCAGCATAAATGGCTGCCCACTGCTCCGGGTGTGTGTGTGTGCGCACTTTGGATTTGGATTTTGGGTTAAATGCAGAGCATGAATTCCGAGTATGTGTCACCATACTTGGCTGTATGCCACTTTCACTTTTTCGCTTTTTTTTTTTAATTTTTTTTATTTTTTTAATAATAAAAGACTTCTTTCAAAAACATTAATCTTACCTACTCCAAACTTTAGAAGTGTACTGTATGACTCAGTACATCAACACAGATACAAATTATTATAATGTATTTGCAAATGTAAATACATGTTTTTTGTTTTCTGTTTTTTTTAGGCCAGACTGAAAATGCAAGTCTCATTTGGGTACACACCAAAGTGGTAAATAAATGATGAAAATAAATAATTTTAAACATTTAATGATGAACAACTAAACCAGGGATCCTCAAATCTGAGCCAGGTTTCCCGATGACGATTGATCTTAGCGCTTAAGAACGTTTTCACGTTCATTGTTGTTTCACGTGTGCTTCCCAAAAATGCATGTAAAGCAATCGCAAGTAGCTGTGCTTTAAATGCTACCGGTACTTAGGAGTTGCTATCCATTTGTCAAGTGCTTGAAATGTCACCTTATAGAAGGGCTCTTAATTGTAGTTCACAATGGTTTATTGACGTTAACCTAATGTAGCGTTCCAGACAGACAACTTGGATATAATAACTGTAATACAATACAATATTATATTATTTTATAGTGCATAATATTATACTTTACATAATAATATATAATATACTTTATACAGAGAGAGAGAGAGAGAGAGAGACATTTTTTTCCGGGTCAAATACATGGTTTTTCATGCAGCAAGTCATTTAATTTAGATGTGTATTTCTACTTTTACTGCCCTTTTTAATCATTTCATTTAACAATAAAAAAAAAAAAAAAGAAAGAAAACGAGTCACAAAGTGTACAATAAAGCACATTCAAATCCTTATCAAATCCTTAATCAAGTTAAAGGTGTATTCCGCCAATTGTCCTGCAGGTGACCACATAAATCTGTCTTCTTATGATGCACCCGTCTATCTACGATGATTTTCAAGTGCTACTTAAGTTACTCTGCTTTTGGGAAACAGGCCGTAATATTAAGATCAGTTTTATGATCATTTTTATGAACTTCTTAGGCTTATGAAGCTTTTGGGAAACTCAGCCCTGGCCCACGAGATCCACTTTCCTGCAGAAATTAGCGCTAACCCTAATAAAACACACCTGAGCATGGTGATCAGTGTCTTCAAGATCATTATAAAATCACAGGTAGGTGAGTTTGATTAGGAATGGAGTTAAACTCTGCAGGGCAAGATTTAAGGAACCCTGAACTAAACACTACATACTGCATTTACAAACCTGTTTAATTTCCTGCACATTAGGATCCAGTCCATTCAGGCAACAAACATCTCACAAGCAGTGGCGGCTCCAGACAATTTTGATTGGGGGGGCAATGGGGGGTCCTGGTCTTTTCAAGGGGGGTCTCATGAAAACCAACAAAAAATACAGTGGACATGGCTAATAACTGCATATTTCTGCTACTAAACAACAAAAACACCTTTGCAATGTAAACAAATGACAGGCTACATTTGTTATTCATATCCTTCACACTGCACTTTCATGTCAGGTATATTATGCATTTTTATTGACATTGATATTTTTACATTTATTTCCAGATAGATATTATTGAGTTTACAGGCTAAAGTGGTCTTGCTGTTGTAAACACTGTTGCTTTTGTAGAAAAAATATTTGCATCACATTTAAAATATAATTATATTTTAATTCATTTCTGAATTGTTTTTATTTTTATAATGATAATTCAGAGAATGAGAAAATCTGAATAAGCCTTACCAGTGTTGTGATAATTATTTTTACGTGTTAAAAATAAATAAGTACTTTAATATAATAAAAGTTTATTCAAATAACATAAAAAAGACCAGACCCCTCCCTCAAACAGCACGCCAGTGTTACTTCTACACTACAGGCTACACACAGCAATTTAAACAACGTATCTGCATGTTCTCACATCACATCGTTCTTGTAAAATAATAATAAGTAAATAAACATCAAAATCACTTCGCTGAGAATGAAACACCACTTACCAGCTGCCACGATGTTGAAATATCCTCTAGCAATTAAAAAATGCGCGTGCAGCATGAGGAATCTTCCCGGTTGGATGAGGTCGTAGTCAGGTGAACTGTCATCATGTTGGTCATTTTATTTACGGCTAAATTATTATTAATAAATTGTACTAATATTATGATTGGGCGTGGGCAGGCATTCACAAAAGTTTATGTTATTACAAAAAAAAAAATTGAGGAAATTTTGCTTTGACAAAAGGGCACTTAAGGGGCAAAGGAGCAGGTGCTCAAGTGAACCGGTTCTTTCGGACAATTCGATCAAATAAACCAGCTGAAAAAAAAAATGGTTCACCGGTTCTTTTGCGCTCGATGTAATGCCGTCATTGACGATGATTGCCCTTCATTCAAGCCTTTGGTTTACCCGCGCATATAACATTAGCACAGAATCAGTTCAGAATCAATCACCAAAAGAATCAGTTAGGTTCAGATGCGCTCTGTGTCAGTCTTCTTCGCGCTGAATCACGCATGCGCAGTTATCATCAGCTCATCGGTTCTCGAATCGGACGCGTCCGACAGAAACGGTTCTCGGTTCAGTGTATGAATAAATGTCGAAATAATTATTATTTATTATTGTTCTGCGTAGTTTGAAGAGAAACATTTTTGGATCTTTATCCCGAATATATATATATATTTTAATCAGGAAGAGGCTGGGGGGTCAAATGGGGGGTCAAGGCATTTTTTGGCAGGGTCTTGAGACCCCCCAAGACCCCCCCTGGCGCCGCCGGTGCTCACAAGATCCTCACTCTCCTCATCTTTAAGCTGCAAGCTTTTTTTAAATTTTTTATTTATCATTTGTCTTTTACACTTCCTGTCTCAGAGACATGTCCGAATCTATCATTCTGAAGGGATCAGCCAATGATCTGATGGACGACTGGTTGACCTCGCAGTGGGGAAGAGCAGGGCCGTGCACAGACCTTTTGAGGGGCATGTGCTGAAACTGAAAAAGGGCACCCCCCCCTTTTATATCAAGATTATTTAGTAAGCCTGCATAAAAGGAAGAAATGGCCACATCTTCATGACAAATTCAATAACACAAAATAATAGTCTCAAAAGCTTTAGATTTATTCACGATTAATAACAACCATAATAATAATATTAGATAATTAGATAATATAGATAAACAGGGTTTTAAGGGCTTCTTTAAATCTAATACAACAGCAACCTTCTGTGACCCATGTATCTGGCAAAAATTTGATACTGTGGTGGACCAGGGATGTTGGTCTCTTAAAGGTCTCTTATTCACTACACGTTCCCTAAAATAAGCCAGCAATGAAAAAATAAAAAAAAATAGTGTGAAAAGTACAGTTGCAGTGAAAAGCATTTCTGAAGGACCACGTGACACTGAAGAGTACTGAACTGGAGTAATGATGCTGAAAATTCAGCTTTGATCACAAAAATAAAATCACATTTTAAAATATATTCAAATAGAAAACAGTTATTTAAAATTGTAAAAATATTACACAATATTACTGATTTTGCTGTATTTTGGATCAAATAAATGAAGCCTTGGAATGAACCATGAATTACATTCTGCATGATAAAATATAAAGATTTCAGTGATCTTCTGTAATTT
>NC_068418.1:29525363-29560891 GCF_023724105.1 Carassius gibelio | reverse complement strand
TATATTATTCTTTTTTTATATATAAATAGTTTTCTTAATTTTTTGAGCACTTTAACTTCAATTAATTTATTGAATATAGTTGCTAACTTTTCAAATGCCACAAACATGTTTAATAGTTTTACATTTAGAAATTTTGGTACTTCAGCCTTAGCTTCTTTATTCCAGGTAGTTGTTAAGGTAACTTTACATATGAATGCTGTTTTTTTTATATTACTGTATTTAAGACTGTATTTTTTGATTACCAAAAACACTCTTTTAAATGTTTTAGTTAACAACACTGTTTATTGTAAATGCACCCTGGTTTTTCTATAATATACCAAATCTCACTGGAGATTGGGATGTTTTGCTGAATTCTTATCAGAGACCTTTGCCTGTCCTAGAATGAACTTTGACCCACTAACAGATCCTGCCAGCTATCGGCAGGCTATAAATACAGTGTCAATGAGTCTGACATGTAATATGCTGAGGATGTATGTGCTAACGCTACTTATGATGATGTGTCAATCAAAAGACAAACAGTCCTTCAAATGAATCTCAGTCTGTCAAAGAGTCTCTCTTCTCTGCAGTAATGAAAAATCAAACACTTCTGGAGATTATTTAAATGAATGCTCAGAAATGTCACCCGTCCTCTAAAAATAAACATCTATTTCACTCTGAACCGCTGAGAAACTGGAGCAACATCTTCAAAGACATGGAAAGCAAATCACCATTCTGAAACCAATGTTAATCCTCGCTGTGAAACACCATCGCATTGCTGTTACTTCATTTAAAAAAAACATATTCCAATGAATATCCTAAAATGTTTTAAATCCATTAATAGATCATTATGAAGGTACAGTAGAAAGGCGGCTGCATTTGAGAGATTTCGGCTGGAAAAAAAATAGATGGAGGGCAACTGTAGGGTCCTGAAAGTCAAAGTTTAATTCGGTTTCTCTTCTGAGTTTAAACAATAATCAATAATGCTTTAAAACTAGAGCTTGGAGATTTTTAAGTGACAACATTTTGTATAGAAAGTCAGTGTTATTTGAGTTGTTTTTAAAAAAAAATTTGCTAAAAACATCCACCGGTCAGGTGGCTGTTAACATAGAAATGTGGGTCTCTCTACACTATTACACTATTAAAGAAATTTAGGATAGAAAAAAATTTGACTCAGTGATTGATAGTAAATTTCACAAACAATTACACAGAAATGGCAAGTAATACATTGAACTGAACATGAAATTTTAGATATCAAAGTAGAGAAACTAAAATAGTATTTTCTTGTTAAAATAATATGTACTCCAATAATCTGCATTATACAAAGTTTTAACATAAACTAATAAAGTTAATGTCATGCATGTTTGCCATTCATACATAAATGACTGACAAATTAGGTTTATTAGTTTACATTAAACTCCCAATGGGAATGGAATGGAAATTTTATAAGCAATTTATATATATATATATATATAAATCCTACATTTAGGCCTAAATATTTATTGAAGGTTGAAATCAATGACAAGTCTCTTGGAAAAGAGCGTGTGTGTGTGTGATGAAATGAACCGAAGTCCCACAGCCTTTAAGCATTTGCCTTAGCATGGATCTATGTGCTAAATCAATTAGCGATACATTTTTAATGAGGTCAGGGTTAAATCTGGCAGCTTTCCTTGAGCAAATCTAATCAAATGGCCTTTGGAATGAGAAAGTCTTTCAGCAAATCCTCCTCTGTCATAAATCATCGGCGAATCTGCAGTTACAAGTGGCTCAAAGTCTTCAGGCCTTGTGTTTTGATTCAAAATTTCACCAAATCACAGTGAATTTAGTTTAAAAAAAAGCTGATGTGACATTCAGAACAAGTCAGTTTTCAGTAGCTGAGTCTGAAATATGAGCGCAGAAACCTAAAGCATGGAAACTTCTCTAAAGGGTCAGAGGTCAGATGTGTTTATCACACTTTAGAGCTTTATCTGAGGTTGTCTATGATGTTGTGCTGTAGACTTTGTTCTCTGCTAGTGACAGCTGTACAACACACATTCACTGGGGAGAAGCATATATCTTTCTATTTTAGAGTGAACAAATGTATGCTGAACATCTTAAAGGAATAGTTCACTCAAAAATTAAAAACCATTACTTCATTTGCTCACCAATGGATGCTCTGCAGTGAATGGGTGCCGTCAGAATGAGAGTCCAAACAGCTGATAAAAACATCACAATAATCCACAAGTAATCCACAGTCAAGTCAAGCAGTTAACATCTGGAGAAGGTTATTTTATCAACATTTTTTTGGGTAAACTTCTCTTTCAAAGGATCAGATTCAAATACAAAAAAATGTGGTTTTAATATCCAACCATAAATGTTTTAGCTCTATATTACAGATGAGCAAAAACTTAATATTGCATTTTCTAGATAAAAATAAACATATGAAATAGACTTGAGCCTGACATAACCATCTAAATCATCATATTTCTAATGTTAGACATAGGTTTTCCTCCAGTGCATCTCTTTAGTGTTACCTGTAGGCTTTAATACAAGTGAACCACAAATGCATTAAATTGGTTTCTTTGTTTGTGTTTAAAGGTTCTGTCCAATGCACGGTTGGTCCTGGAGAACCTTATAAAGTAAGTATATCATTAACATCATTTGTTGCTTAATTCATAAATAAACCGGCAATGGTAATGTGATTTCTCAAGCTCAGTGACTCACTAATTTCTGGCTAATGGTCCAGCTGAAGCGTCTGAATGAGACAGATAATGACTGTGCCCGGCAGGAACTAAATACTTGTCATTAAGCAAAGACTTTCATCCAGAGCAGCGGATAGTGCAGTAATGGCTGCTCGTCCTCTGGAGAAAGACCTGTTAAATGGCAGCAGTAATAATGAAGAAACTCTCCGGTTTGTTGGTTGCTTCTATCACGTGTTGAACACAGGAGCTTTGGCTTCTGGGATTTTTCAGATCGTTCTCACTATAAAAAACATTTATTCAGCATTAGCAAAAATGAGGCTTTCCCTAACAAACACCAATAGCGATACAGCAAAACTTATTCATTTATTTATTTCTTTGTTTGTTTGTATGAATAAAAAAAGCTTCTTTTTTTAGAAGCTGTTAAATTAAGATTTTTGATTAATTTTTGCATTGCATTTGTTTTTACATTGTGGCATTCTTCCAATTTTTATTGCTTTGGGAAAAATCCCAAATATTTACATCTTTGTCATTTGTTATATATATTAAAAATCAACATAAATGAAATATGCAGTATAGAGTATATACAAAATGCATTATGCACATTAGCATTAAACAATGTTACACAGTATGATGAAAAATTCAAGGTAACATTTAACACATTAAAACATAAGGTTTCTCATTAGAAATGCATCTAATTCTCCTCTTGTCTTCAGATATGGCATTCTGGTGGACCCCATCCAGATCATCTCTCTCTTCCTGAAGGACCCGTACAGCTGGCCGGCTCCGTGCCTGATCATTGGTATGAGAAGTGTGTGTGGTTTGTGACCTGTACTGCAGATTCATGCTGAAGACATCATTTCACACCACATAAATATGCATAAATATCCACGTCTATATTCCATGCATACTCAGTTCAATGTGCCGTATCTAATCTGTTTGCTTTTGCAGTTTCCAACGTCTTTATAATGGCAGCTTTGTACATAGAGAGAAAGCTATCTGTGGTGAGTTGCATGCTGTGAATTACATACATAGTGTTACAGATATAACCAACTACACTAAAGAGTGAGTTTGTTTATTGCAGGATAAATGTACATCTGTTAGCACAAGTGTTTTCTTTGCTGGTTGGTTTTAATAAAGTTGTGTTATTTCTTTTCCAGGGCACCGTCTCAGAGTGCACCGGAACATTCCTTCACTGCATCAATCTTGCAGCTCTTTTATTTGTCCCAGCCGGTACAGTTCTCAGTGTGTCCTCGATGACCCCAGGTATCATCCTCCATCAGTGTGCATATCTTCATACTAACACCTTCAGCCTCAGGTCTTTTAAGAAAGTGTCACTATAGCATTGTTTTCTCATGCACTAACTAAAAAGATAATAATAATAAATAAAACAAATCTATTAGTGGTTGTTTTTACTTTTGGCCATGTGATTTGGTTGTTTTTAATGAGAAAATGATGCATTTGATGTAATCTTTTATCTTAAAAATTGACTAGTCACTATGTATCACGGTTTATGTCATATGTCTTGTATGTAAGTTCTGGGGTTCTTGTGTTATGTTTCAGTGGGTGGTGTTGTGGCGTTGGGTGTCTTCACTGTTCTCTTCCTCAAGCTCTATTCATACAGAGATGTCAACAAATGGTGCAGAGAGATCAGACGCGCCAAAGCCCGAACCCTGTCTCGCTCTCACTCCTGTAAGTAACACTCCAACCTCACCAAAAACCACACACATTTTTATCATGACATGAGGCATATTCTCATTTTCACACGCATTTCTTTGCATGACTGCAAACACTTCTAGATACACAATCACTGTGTTCTGAAATGCATAATTGCACAAATCTTATTGCAATGCACATATAGCAATTATAGCATGCATTAGAGCTAACATTACAATAGATTGCTCTTGTATGAATGCATTGTTTTGATTTGCACTGAATTTTTTGTTTTGCACCAAAAACACCTGCCACTTGTTCTTCTATCTCTCCTGTAGCACCTGTGGTTTATGAATCTTGTGTTTTGTCATCTGTTATGTGCTCTCAGTGTTTGTTTGAGATGTGATTTCTGCTTGCTCAGTGTCTGTGCATGAGCATAGTGCCACATACTGGACAAAGAAAAACAGCACATTTGCTGTGAACTTATTAGCATCATTTATATAAACATGCTGAGTGTTGAGGGCAAATTAAAAGTATCTAATTAATAAAGAAATAATATTAAATAAAAAAAACAGAATACCCAGGCAACTGTCTAGCAAACACTGAACATCTGAAAAAAAATGATGCAGAAACTATTTTCCACTGAGAAATTTTCTAGTAAGTTTTATAATTACTTACAGAGAAACAACAACTAATACATTGAATTAAATCTGAAATTTTGAAAGAGTAAGACTGAAATAGTTTTTGTTACTTGAAATAAAATAAATGTTAGCTGAAAAAATATATAAAAATGTTTTAATTCATCTAGTTACCAAGTCATAAGGGTACATTTTTCTAAATTGAGATTTATATATATATCACCTGAAAGCTCAATCAATAATCTTTCCATTGATGTATGGTTTGTGAGGGGGACAATATTTGACCGAGATACAACTATTAGAAAATCTGGAATCTGAAGGTGCAAAAAAAAAAATCTAAATATTGAGAAAATCTCCTTTGAAGTTGTCCAAATTAGGTTCTTAGCAATGCATATCACTAATCAAAATGAAGTTTTTACATATTTACAGTAGGAAATGTACAAAATATCTGCATTGAACATGATCTTTACTTAATATCCTAATGATTTTTGGCATTAAAGAAAAATCTAGAATTTTGACCTGTACAATGCATTTTTGACTTTTGCTACAAATATACCCCAGTGACTTAAGACTGCTTATTTATATATATATATATATATATATATATATATATATATATATATATATATATATATTATATATATATATATATATATATATATATATATATATATATATATATATATAACAAAAACTAATAAACATGGCAAAAACTAAATTTGTTAGTAATTTGTTAGTAACTAAACATAAAATGAAACTGGGAAATATAAAAATAGTATCTCTGTGATACTAAAATGCAGGTATCTGTAGTATTACTGGGTTATGTAAACTTCAAACTAAACTCCAAATGTTGTTAAGCCAACTTGCAAAAGTCTTGACGTGATGAAGTTTCATATTCTAGCATGATCAAGGAGTGTTATCATGCTCCGCTCTGTGTTTTTGGTCTCTTAGCAGAGAGTATCTGAATGAATGCAGTGTGTGTTAATGTTTCATTTTCTCCTGTAGGCCCATCTGTGCACAAAGCCAACGGCACGAATGGATACACACACGTGAGCTATCCAGGAAACCTCACACACAGAGGTCAGTCACTACAGGACAAACACAGTTATGAAGGAGGTTCAGTAATAGATGGAACATATGAATTCAAATGTATATAAATTTAATAAATAACTTTTTTTTTTTTTTTTTTTTTTTTTTACAGACATTTATTATTTTATTTTCGTTCCAACTCTGTGTTACGAGCTGAACTTCCCGCGGTCTCCCCGGATCCGGAAGCGTTTCTTACTGCGTCGACTGCTTGAGATGGTGAGTGTATGACAGCAGACGCTGTCCTGAGACACACGCTTACAGTTTGCTCTTTCTGATCATTTTATATCAATTCTTCTTTCTTGCAGCTGTTTTTAATGCAGTTAATGATTGGACTAATACAGCAGGTATGCAAATTAAATCAAAGTTCATGTATATATGTTGCATGATGTTTTTAATGACTTTTATTTATTATTCATTTATTTTTTGATAGTGGATGGTTCCGACGATTCAGAACTCAATGAAACCTTTTCAGGTAGAATCCCACTTTAATGTTTTAAACATGTAAAGCCTGATATATAAAATTATATTTAGAAAAACCTAATGTTTTGAAATGGTTGTTTGAACCTTAAGACAAAAAAAAATGTTTGCATGTGTTTGTTTTGTTAAGTAGCATATTTGACACATCAAGCTTTATTAGCTTTCTCATATAGTATGATATTATATATATATACTGCTCAGTTTAATTCATAGGCCCAAACTGAGCAACAATATGCAATATGGTGAAGATGCTGATATTAATATGGACAAAAAGCAATGATATTCTGATAGCTTGTAAATCAGTGTGATCTATATAACAGTATACCAGACTACATACATAAAATGAAATAAATATCAGATGTCACTCTACAGTATATCTCCCAATAATATCTCGATATTTAAATGTTTAGTTTTATGATCAAAACATATAATGCAACGCGATACAGTGATGATTAAGAGATTTTGGAAAGCCTTTGAGACATAAAATGATGTAGGCATTATCAAGTAAAGCAAAGTCCAGTACACGTGAAGCACAAGCTGAAGCTAGACTTTTGTGCAATGATAGTAAAAGGTCTCTTACTTGCTAAAACGTATGAATCAGTCAACAGAAAAATGCATTGAAATTGAAGGTTGCCCAGGGGTTGAACTAGTTCGGCATACAAAAAACACTTCTTTAGCATGCTGTTTTTATCCATTTATCCTGTTTATCTACTTATTGATCATAGAGTCTCTGGCTCTTTTGACAGGACATGGATTTGTCCAGAATAGTTGAACGTCTGCTGAAACTTGCGGTAAGAGAAACAAATGCAAACTGCTGTTGGTATATGGTTTCTTCTGCTTTCACTGTGGAACCTGCTGTGGCTATGGTGCGAAATTTAGGCCCTCATCAAATTCAGTTCAAGTTTTCCCTTTTGCAGCTGATCAGCTCAATATAGTCATAAATAAACAATCTATTTAGCAGTCAGCTAATAATTCATATAGAAGACACTTTTAATTTTTGTATTATGTTAAAACTATGTAGCAAACTGAATGGTACAGTTTAGCATTATACGAAATATTTAAATGCTGAATGCCACGATTGACCAATCAGAATCAAGGATTCAAGCAGCTTGAATTTCACAGCTGATGTCATATTTGTGGCCCCTCCTCCTCAGAGTGTCTAATGGCACAAGCCCCGCCCCTTCTCCCTGTCCCACTACAGGTGCCCAATCATTTTATCTGGCTCATCTTTTTCTATTGGTATTTCCACTCCTCTATGAACTTCGTAGCGGAGCTCCTGCAGTTTGGAGACCGCGAGTTTTACCGCGACTGGTGGTGAGTGGCTTCCTCCGTCCAGAGCTGATTCAGGCTTATCAAAACCTGTAGTAGTAAAGGTCCATTTACACCAAGGATGGTAACTATAAAAATAACTATAACTGTAAAGTTTTAATTATCCTTGTAATTCTTTGAGAAGTATAATCTACAACTATAATGACAAAGTAACTATCACTGGAATCACTATTTATTTCCAGATAATGAATGATAAAAACATTGACAATCAGAATCCACTTGAATTTAAGGAGCTTAAACATAAAAAAAAATTGCAGTGCGTTATTATAATAAACAACACTATTTACATTTGTTTTTATGCTATACAGTTTTTTATAGTTATCATTCGTATTGTAAGCGTTCCTTAACTCGTAAGAGAATTGCTAAATCTACAACACAGCTATAAAAATAACACAGAGGAATGATATCATTGGATATGGAAGCCTGTTTATGTCACAAAAATAAAATAAAAACGATAATTGTAATCTCACAATTCTGACATTTTTCATGCAATTTTGAGTTTATATCATAATTCTGACCTTTTATCTCATAACTCGGAATTGCTTTCTCACTATTCTCAGAAAAGTCTAAATTAACTTAGTTAACTTGAAATTGTGAGAAAAAATATCATTCTGAATTATCGCGAAATAGACTTTTGATTTTATTTTTACCTCAGAATTCTGAGAAACAAAGTTCTATTGTTTTTTAATTATGTGGGAGAAACAGACTTCATTAGTTGCATTAACTTTTTTAGAGTGATTTGTTCAGAATCCAATGCTATATCAGAATCCATCCAAATTTAAAGAGCATTTAAAGACAACAAAACTGAACAATTGTAATAAACAGAACATTATTGTCTGTTGGGGTGGATGCTAATATAGTTATTGCTATGGTTATAATGAATGGACCTTGCATTACTTTTGGAGTCACTGTTGTATCCTTATTTCCAGACCAATATCAAAAATAATGTCCAAAATTCATAAAATAAAGTCTTTTAAAAACACATTTGTGCATGATGTTATTTATTTAGCATTTAATGCATCACATTGCAGAAGTAAAATAGCATGCAAATGCCATTTCATGAGAAAGTTTTCACACTGTGAAGTTTGGTGTTTGACTGATGATCTTTATATGTGCAGGAACTCTGAAACAATTCCGTATTTTTGGTCAAACTGGAACATTCCTGTTCACAAGTGGTGCCTAAGGTGAGCTGAGTTTATCAGCTTATGTGATTGGATTTGTCTGTTATTTGTGCACCAGAGCAGTGTTGAGCTTTGTGTTCATATTACGACAGAAATCAGTTTTGGGATAAGTTTTTGTGGTCTGTTCATGTCTTACAGCAGTTTGTTCATTGATTTCTCATTTTCTGTTTCCCTTCAGACACTTTTATAAGCCCATGTTGGTGAAAGGAGTAAATAAGTTAGCAGCTCAGTTAGCCGTGTTCTTCATGTCGGCGTTTTTCCATGAGGTCTCTTTGCTCACTTACATTGCTACAATTTACAGTCAGGTTATGTTCCTGTGTCTTTAATAGTCCTGACAATGTTTTGTTTATTTTTTGGCAGTATTTAGTGAGTGTTCCTCTAAAGATGTTTCGCCTATGGGCGTTTCTGGGAATGATGGCACAGGTCAGTCTTAAATACTCAATATTGCTTGAACATCAAACTAAACGACTCATTTCACATTCTGCTTCTGTTTCAGATCCCGCTCGCCTATTTTGTGGGCCGATTCTTGAGGGGAAACTATGGCAATGCTGCTGTCTGGATGTCGCTGATCATCGGCCAGCCGATCGCTGTGCTCATGTACTTTCATGACTATTACGTGCTGCATTATGGGAATACGGCAGAGGGCGTCGCGGCATGACGCAAGCACTTCTGCATTAAAGAAGTTGAATGTAAAACAATGCATATATTTTTAGAAGGGAAATTTTTCGATTTTTAACAGACTTCATCCCAAATCGAATGTGATCATTATTCCGAATGACTTGAGCAGGTGTGTTTTATAACGTGCAATCTAATGTTAACACTGCCGAGCCAAAGCAGCACATCATTGCAATGCCTTCTCAGTAATATTTCATACTTGACATTTTCATACTAAGATTATCAATCAAAGAGGCGCAAAATCAAAAGTGCATTTGTATTTTTCCAAATGCATTTCAGAACTCATGTCTCCAATATTAATGTCATGTTTTTTTATTCTCTGTGCTGTTGCTTTGGTAGTGCGATTGACTGAATCTGTGAGTTTTTGCACTTTATTGAGAAATGCATGATGTTTGTCAACCTTTTAAAGGTTCATTTAAAGAATGTAAATGCTCTTATGTTGATTTCAAAACTTGTTGATTTTATGAGACGTGTTAAGTCAGTGCATTATATCAGCATTGTACATGAATCTGTGAAATTTTTCAAGCCAAAATTATATTATGTGCCATTTAATTTGCCTGTAGTGTTATTTAAATGGGTTTTAATGGGATTCAAGTACCAAGGTGGCCTAAAAAGATGCTAGATGTTCTAGAGCATGTAAATTTTCTCAACTCAAATTTGAAAACTATTTTGAGGAGTTTTTGTCTACTGATTTTTTTATTTCGGAAAGACATTTCTCAAGACTTTGTATGTATCGCTCTCGGCCGCATTTTTGTTCCTGTCAAATCCATCCTGGGCTGGTTGTGTAAACTACTTAGACTGGTACAAAAAAGTTAGATTGGCCTAATCTTAGTCAGAAAAGTAAGACTGATTTAAGACTGTCTAAGTTGGTCAAAGTATTTCTTAAGACAGTCTTATCATAGTGGCTATGTTTGTGTAACTGGCCCCTGCTTTAAATATCTTGAGCATTTAAAGCAGCGGACAATAAAACTGCAGCGTGCTTATAATAAACAATGTTATCATCTGTTGGTTTGGACGCTTTGCAATCTTTATAGTTTGTATTATGAACGGTCCTTAACTCAAAATACTACCACATCACAACTATAACAACATAAGACCTTTTTTATTCAATAAAACCATCGACAGCCAATCAGAATCCCTCTTGACTTTAAAGAGCACGAGCATTGCGTAGCTATGATGCATTGGGAACGCCCCTTGGCTGTGCCGATTGTCTTAAGCCCGTATGGAATCATGTCAATCCGTCGGCTGATGGCGCGGGTGCCACCACGATGCCACAAGGTCGCCACTCTTATACCAGCGACCGCACCATCTGCTCCTCAGATTTCCTTTCTTCAGAAGTGGTCGTTCTTTTTCAGAAGCGATTTATGTGGCCCGTATTTTGGCATCTTTCTCTTTTGCACTTTAGCGATTGCCTTCAGTGAAACCTTGTTTTTCCTTGAGGTGAAGTGTTATGAAGTTTCGTCGCTTCCAGTCGCCATGCTCGACCTGTATAGAAAGTGTGTTAGATATATGGTTTTGTCACACAGGGGCGAGACTTTTTACAGTGCTTTGAACTGTGATTTTGTCTCAAAACTTTTGGCATGAGGCTTGCGGTTTTTGAGAAGGAGTTGTCCGTTTTCCGTTGGACGAATTGCGTGAGTCCCAGTCCTCTAAGCTCGACGAGTGTTTCTTGAGCATCCCTAATTCTCGTCCCTCATAAAGAAAGCTGCCATTTTTCATGCACACACTGTCAGTGTTCCTTCCTGGGACTTATCGTCTTGGAGGGCTTATTGGAGTCTCCTGAACGAATTCTTACCCTTAAGGTGATGCTCCTGTTGGCATTGGCTTCTATCAAACGCATAGGGGATTTGCAGGCTCTCTCTGTTAGCGAGCCATGCATGGGGTTTGCTCCTGGCCTTGTTAAGGTATTTCTATGACCCAGGCCTGGTTATGTTCCCAAGGTCTCTTTCTCATCATTTCGCTCCCAGGTGGTCGTGCTTCACTCCTTCTGTCCTCCTCCTTTTGCTTTGTTTAAGGACGAGAGGCTTCACGAGCTTTGAAGCTCTATGTGGAACACTCTGGTCAATGGAGCAATTCCTCCCAATTGTTGGTGTGTTTTGTTGCTGGCTGCAGAGAGCTCATCGCATCAAAACAGGATTTCTCATTGGGTAAGGGATGCTATTTCACTTGCGTATGAGGTCTCTCTTCAATGCTATGTATTCAAGCTCATTCTACCAAGAGTGTTGCTTCCTGTCAAGCTCTTTACAGAGGAGTTTCCCTGGAGGAGATCTGTGTGGTGGCAGGTTTTATAGCTTGGATTTAGATGCGGCTCATGGTTCCCAGATTCTTTCAGCTTGAACCAGCTGTAACCACAAATAATGGACACCAAATAAGAAATCAGGCTGTATTTTGCTAAATACTTTTCTTAAAACTTGGTACTAGACTTTTGAGTGCATCCTGTTGGTCAAATGTTGTAAATATTTTTTTTTTATATTTTCTCAAATATTTTGAACAGAAATCATTGTTTTATTGTCCTCTGATTATATGGTTAAAACATTTCGGCTGCTGCCGAGCTTGGACCCATCATTATTATTATTCGGATCTAGATAACAGTTTTAGGTTGACTCATAATTTACCACGGTTATGATAATACTGAGATGTACATTGTAGCTGCTGCCATCAGGTGTGAAAACAGATTTATAGAATTGTGTTTGAAGTACAATTCATTTGAGAGACATTTAATAAGCAGCCGATTTTTCCAGTGAAAGTCAAAATTTGTAACTGAAGACACGATACGTTTTCCTTGCAGGTTTTAGCAGCTAATGTTCCAGTTTAATAAATCTTTTAAAACATCAGCATATCTCGTTGTGTATGAAATATGATTTGACAATATCTGGAGAAAATGGCTTTGTTCCCTTTTTTGTATTTGATAAAAAGTGTCTACAAAATTCATAAAAGTGTACAGCAGGGCTATTCAAATGTTGCCCTGGAGAGCAAGTGCACTGCAGAGTTTAGCTCCAACCCCAATCAAACACACCTGACCTGTCAATCAATGTCTCTGGGATCATTAGAAAATCACAGGTAGGTGGGTTTGATCCGGGTTGGAGCTAAACTCTGCAGTTTAGCTAAGATTTGAATAGCCCTGATGTACAGTAAAGGTAAAATACTCCGACAGACATCAGGGTTCACTTTGTGCATATAAAATATTTATTCAGCAGATGAAAACCAATCACAGATCGAAAACAACACTTGAAAAACAACAAAGATAGTGCCACTAGAAATCCATCCAGTGTGAACATGTGCAGATTAAACAGAGAAGAAATGAAGGAATTCAGTCTGCTGTCACTGCTGTGGAGAAAACACACAAGATTACTACAAAACAGTATAAACCATACAAAAAAAAAAAAAAAAAAAAAAAGTCTGTTCATGAGCATCTCACCTTTGATTTGTTTTGTACTGGTAAATAGAGTTTAAATTCAGCGGGGAGCTCATCCTCAGAGTACAGCCGGTCGGAGAAATACACCCTCCTGATGCGACAGTTTGCATGAATCTGAAAGTCACAAGGACAGCCATCACAGATCCCATTAACCCCTAAATCACAGTCTGACCGCTTTAGTTTCAGGCTGTTTCTAATAGCAGCATTTACAATATATTTACCATTAAACTCAGCTCAAATATCATACTTCGTACTGTGAATACATTACTAAACTATGATCTGCTTTCACTGAAGTCTCTTCTTCTGTAATAACCTTGGGCTGAATTTCGGGATGCTCATATATCAGCAACCATTATCATAATTTATATCAACACTTGTTTTGACTGACATTGGATGAAAGATATTATCAAGCATTGTTGATATTATTAACTATTTTAGTACTGGCAGATTTTTACAAGCAGTTTATTCTTATAATCTTAAAATTATATAAATGCATAATACAAATTATTTTATTGATATATAAATAAGAATAAATCTTACATTTATAAACATGATAAATTAATTTATTTTCAATACAATTAAGTCAACTGTAATGCAAAAGAAATGTAATGCAAAGAAATGATGACAGTTTATGTATCATGGATATATATTTTCTACTGCTAGATTTATGCCAATTTTTTCATTTTATAATACTGTATTACTAGACTTTTTTTTTTTTACTATCAGCAGTGTTATTTTAGTATCATTGAGATACTATTATAGTATTATTAATATTTAGAATTATTTTATTTTCATTTTTGTTAAAACTTTAGAAATTTTGCTTTATGTTTTTGTCATTTTTATTATTATTATTTTTTTTCTTGTCAGTTTTACCTGCTAGTTTAAGTGAGTCAAGATAAACTAAATGAAAATGAAAAAAAAAAAAATCCTTGGTAAACTAGCTGAAATAAAACAAGTTTTTATATTTTTAAGTTTAGTTTTTATATCAAATTATGTAAATGCTTTTTTTATTTACTTTTTATTATTGTTTTAGATTAATTAGCTATAATAATCGACCATTAAAACTAGCAATGGAGCACATCTAGGCTTAAATGAATTATATCACAGTTCAAAAATCATATTTGTCCCAAAATAGACCTCTTTATGCAGAACACATGTTCCTCTTGATTTTGGGGTGTGAGCTGGATCAGTGTCTCTCACCTGCACTCTCAGCGTCTCGATGTAGTTGGTACCGTACGCCCGCCGTGTGAAATCTGACAGGTTGAACTGGATCTGATTCCAGCCGTCGTCCAGCCGCATGGGCATCGTGCAGATGAAGGGCTTCACACGGGTCGTGCTCTGATAGTTACTCGCCCTGAACCTCCGCCGCACGTTTTTATCATCCAGCACCTGAGACACATCACACATTTCTGATATCCCAAACCAACTTTTTATTATTTTTCCATCCCATGACGAAACCAATTCCCTACCTGAACTTCAAATGTGAAATACTTCTTGAGGTTCTTGATGATCATGACGAGGAAGGGCAGTTTGATGCCGAGGGTTTTCTTGGGGTCAGCGGGACACGTGATGTAGGTGGTGCTGTGGAGATCACACACACACACACACACACACACACACACACACACAGATCAGGTCTGATCACAATGTGTGTGTTCAGCATCAGACAGATGGATGGGGAAACACTCACCTCACATTCGTCCCCTCCACCTCAAGAACCAAAGACTGGATGTCATTGTCTGTGATGCGCTTTATGTGTCCGTTTCTGACCTGCAACAACATGTTTGTTTCCTGAGTTAGTGAGCACATACATAATACATAACTCACATCTACATAAACCTCTCTATATTTATACCTCTCTCTCTTTATATATCTATACATATATATTACAAAAACTTATTTCAGCTATTTCTAGTTCAAAAATTCACATTTTCATCTAGGGTTAATACAGTCAACTAAAATGTTAACTGAAATAAAATATTGCAAAAACATTTTATTTTGGCTAGTTATAAAAGGAAACAGTTCTCATTTTTATTTAGTTTTAACAAAGTATTAAAATAACAAAACAAATAAACAAAACAACAATAATAATAAATCAAATCTAAAAAGTCATACTGAACAATTAATACGTATACCAGGTTTATTATGGTTAACTAAACTATTAAAAATAATAATAATAATAATAATAATAATAATATATATGTGTGTGTGTGTGTGTGTGTGTATTTATTGTAAATATAAACTTTAACTTATTTTATTCCAACTAGTTGTAAGGGATATGTAGTTTAAGTTGATGTACTAAAATAACTAAATAAAGATAAAATATAGACGTAACGTTACTAAAAAAAGACAAGACAAAAAACCAATAGAACTACTAAAACGCTAACTAAAATATAATAAGTAATACAATTTATAATAATAACTTATTCCAACAATAAACACTTAAGCTTCTTCATAATATACTATGACAACGTTACTCTTTAATATAATATTGTAATCATGGTAATACCACAGTACTTTTTGGAAGAACGTGTATAATGTTAGAGAACATACCTTTCATACCTAATCGAGATTAAATTAAAAATAAATATTTAATCACCAAAACATGTCATGTATGTAAATTAGCGGAGCTTAAGCAGCATCTGAGCTCCGTCAGACACTCGAGCATCGTTTTCACTTTCTGCTCACCTTCTTGTCCCAGATCTGCAGGGGTTTGCTGCCGATGCTGTAGAGGATGGACAGAAAGCCGCTCTGAAACGTGTTTTTAAACATAATCCCGCAGTTTTAACTCAGATTAAACCACACCATACACAGTTTATTGTGCTTTGAATGCGTCCGACTGGATCTCTGGACTCCCGATCTCGGGTTCCGGCTTACAAAGAACAAACAAACGCCGAATATAAAACTGAAGTGCTTAATAACGAGTTTAATGTCGCTTCTGATCTGATTAATCCTTAACTTCGACACCGACCAGGTTTTCCAGAGTTTATTTGGGAGTTGCTAGGAGACGTGACGTGATCCGGTTATCACGTCGGACCCTTTAATGTTGACACAGCTGTTGCTACAGTAACGGAGACTCCCAGTGGAGTGACGAGAGCTCTGTATTAAAACATTGATCTGAATAATACATCTGTTCTTATCAGTTTAATAGCTAATTGATATTAATTAAATATTTAATATGTTGAAGAGTTTTTCCAGGAATGTGTGTACTTTTGTTTTTATTATTAATATATATATATATATATATATATATATATGTGTGTGTGTGTGTGTGTGTGTGTGTGTGTGTGTGTGTATATATATATATATATATATATATATATATATATATATATATATATTAAAATATAACATTAAATATGTATTTGAAACAAATCTTTTTAATAGCAATTTTATTTTGGACATTGTGTATACAAGCAAAGAATAACCTTGCAAGTTTCTGTCAAAATGTCTGAAGATATATTTACTATCAAATCTGTGCACGGATTGTTATCCATCAACTTGACTTAATTAAATTAAGGCATTTTTTCTTAATTATGCTTCTTACTGTTCTTAATTCAATTTAATTTGAAATTAAAATGAATTCAATAAATTGAATTAAGCAACTCAATGAGTTCATGTGACAACTGAACACTGTTGTTTGCAACATTTACTGATAAAAACAGTGTACAGAATACAGTACTGTGAAGAGCTGTTAACACCTGCATTTTATGGATAAATGTTTTAAACCTCTGTTACTGATTCATATAACAACAGGTCAATATTACATACTGACATATCAGTGGATTTGATCAACGCTGGCGAGAACCAGAGAAGCGTTTGTTCCCCCGAAGCCGAATGAGTTGGTGAGAGCGACTCTGCGTCCGCTGGAGCTCCAGGTCTGTGCTGTGCAGGGCACATAGTTCAGGTCAAACTCTGGCTCGGTGCGGTCCAGGTTGAGTGTGGGCGGGAGGACGCTGTGGTGACACGCGAGGGCAGTGAAGGCGGCCTCCAGTGCGCCGGCGGCTCCCAGCAGATGACCGCTCGCACCTTTAGTGGAGGACACGGCCAGTGAGTACGCATGCTGCTCAAACAGCCTCTTAATGGCGGCGTTCTCTGCGGCGTCTCCGAGCGGCGTGGAGGTGGCGTGAGCATTGACATACGTCACGGCTGAAGGAGACACTCCAGCATCACGGAGAGCAGCAGACATGCATCTGAAACACAGCAGGAGAATACCAGCTTAGACTGAGCTGAACTGCATAATTCAGGACGACCTCGTATATATCCCTGCAACAATACCTACGCATACAAACGTCATCACTGCCTACATAATTAAACCCCAAAACATGTATATATTACAATAAAATTAAATGTAATAACAATTTTGAAAATATTTTATTTTTGATCAATCAAAATGCACAGATCTTTTCAAAAAGATTATTTTCTGTTTAATCCTTTAATTCCTGTTAAACAATGTTATATATGATTTCTGTTATGTTGCAATAATAGTAAAAAAGAGTCTTACAACAAGGTTACAAGAATGTGTTTATTTGTATACTAATAAGTGTATGTAAGGGCTGTATGACATTATTAATTTTTAAGTATTTGACCAGTTTTTTTTTTCTTTTGATAAACTATTGTAGCAGAAATGAGTCGAATCAGACAAATCAAAGAGTCTATCAGAGCTGTGTGCATTGAAACGAGAGCCGAATTCCTCAGGAAGTCATAAATCAGTTCTAGTGCCACAAGAACCCAGCAAGATAACCAACCAACCAACTTGTTCACACAACAGCTTTCAACATTAACACCAATATAACGATTATTGACAATTTTAATTCGAAGAAGAGATTGTCAAATTTATTGTTCGTGATTGGAATGCAACGCTGGACATCACATGTAAACCCAGGAGATCAAGTTAAATACTTGCATTGACTCCCCCCCCCCCCCCCCAGCCAGTGAAACCAGACTGAAATTCCTAAGGGGGAAGGGCTTTAAACCTTTGTCTTCACAGAAAAGTCCCTTTGCCAGAGAATGGCAAAGAAACTGCTTTTTATACATTATATATGGACCAGAATGAACTCAAAAAAGACTTATGAATGAATCATTCCATTGCTTAACTCCATATTCATTTACGTGTAACCCACACATTTGACTATCATGTATAATCACTTATTGTGTATGTCTTTTGATAACTATAGGATACCTAGTCATGTCTAGTATTCAAATAATCGCATTTTCTTGCTTGATATTGTCCTGACAATCATTTATTTGTAAAATATATCATAATCATGTTATAGGAATCATGTCCAAAATTAGACCCTGTGAGGCAAGAACCACATGCTTGGTAAGATAAACAATGATTTATGATACCCCAGACCCCAGGACCATATCTGATTGGTCAAGGCAACATTTGAGGGGTGGCCAACAAGGAAGTTTAAAAACTTTGGACACGATTAAATCTTGCTTTTAGTTCTAGTCTGCCTGCTGCTATTAGCCATGTCGGCTTTTAGTCTGCTTTTAGTTCCAGCCTTGCTCGTGCTATCAGTCATGCCTGCTCTTAGCTTGTAGCTTTGCTACCTAGCTTTAGCTTGTAGCATCTAGCCATGTGGTTAGTCATCATGGTTCTTCGAGCGCGGTTCCAGCGTGCCTGCCTGCTGCTACTTATGCCACAATGAGAAGGAACACAACCTAGTCTCGTCAAACTTTATTTCTTTTCTTTTCCGTTTGAGAGTTTCGTGTTCTGAGTTAAGTTTTGTAACGTCGACCTCGTCTGCGCGTTTGAACTCCGACCAGCCACACAGCTTCAGCCAACGCCCAAGCACGGGCTCCCCAAGACGTCACTTCAGCCAACTGAACTTCCAGCCAATCAGCGACACCGGGATACCCCTTTCAACGGGAGTTCCTTTCACAGGAAACTAAGGCAACGTATCCCCAGATATTTGTTGTGCTGGTGTATCTAGTATAATTTTAGTCACATTGAGGAACTCAATGCAAGGGCTAATTATGTGATTGATGGTTGTTCATGTCTATGCAATTTAACGTATTGCTGTAAACTTGGGATTCCATATTTCCATTCTCTTAAACTCATCTTTCCCTAACTTTCGACCTTCCTGCAACTTGTGTGAATGTGTGTGTGCGTGCGTTTATGTGTTAGATTAGTTTATATGTCTTAGATTTATCTAATAAAGCCTTATTCATATTGAAAAGAGAAGTATCTTGTGTTTTGTGCTTACAAGTTAATGTCTTAAACTGCCGATCTTGTTACTGTGCTAATTGATAGTGGTTTCACTATAGTTTGGATATTAGTATCCAGCGCAGATTTGATGTTAAACGGCTCGTTCACTGAACCGCAGGCGCGTCTCCGTGAACAGCCGTGAAACAGTGATTCTGTTCAAATTCCCTTTAAAATCTTAAATGATTCCCTTTGAGCTAAATTGACCTGTTTCCCTTACACTATTCTATAATACTGGATTTTCTTTTTATTTCCAAGGTGACACTACACATCACTCATTTAATTTTATTTATTTATTTTTTTTATTTTTTATATATACTTAATATAAGTAAATATTAAAGAAAATTAAATGTGATAGAAAATTTGGTAGTTTTAATATTTTTATTAATGATAAATCATCTTGCACAGTACGATTTTTCAAAAACATACAAAGTACTGCTGTGAACTGTTTTTTTTTTCATGTTGCTTATTGTCTGTCATTGGTGTAAATTTCATATCATCGATACCCAATTATAATTTTTCTTAAAATATTTATTTAGATTTAATGTTTACATTTTCTGTTTTTAATGGTTTTTTTTATTATTATTATTATTGTTTTTGGCATTTTATTAGTTTTTTTGTCTATATAGTATTTTCACATTTTTATTTAGTAGTTTTAGTTTATTTATTCTTAGTTATTTACTTTAACTGAAGCTTTAAAATAAAATAAGTTAAAAAAAAAAATATATATATATATATATATATATCTGATATCTTACCATTTGTCTAGTTTCAAGTAAAGAAAATAAATTTTTATGGTTCTAGTTTTAGTTAATAAGTCTGTCTGTCCTCAGATAAAGTTGTATATAAATCCTATTGTGTAGTGTAGTGTTTATTAAATCAGTATTACCGAAAGGCTCCGTCTCCATCTGCGGTTGGAGCCGTGATGTGGCTGGCGTCTCCAGATAGTCCATATCCCAGCACCTCAGCATACACCCGTGCACCTCTCTGCTTGGCATGTCCATATTCCTCTAAAACCAGCACAGCTGCCCCTTCTCCCATCACAAACCCCTCTCTGTCTGGATGAAATGGGCGTGAGGCGAGTCTGGGCTCCTGGTTCCAGTTGGTGCTGAGGGCCCGAGCACGAGCGAACCCTGCGATGGACAGCGGACTGACGCAGGCCTCCGTCCCACCGGCGAGCATCACCTCGGCATCACCGTGAGCGATGAAACGAGCCGCGTCTCCGACAGCGTGAGCTCCTGTGGTGCATGCGGTGGACACGGCGTGATTGGGACCCTTGAGTTTGTGTTTGATGCTTATGTGTCCCGCAGCCATGTTGACCAGGATACGGGGGACAAAAAATGGGCTGACTTTGCTGTAGCCGCGTGTCTGAAAGGCCGAGGCCGTCCGAGCGATTTCCTCCAGAGACACCATACCCATCCCGACCGCCACACCGGTGCTCACCTGCTCCTCAGGGCTTCTGGGAAACCATCCGCAATCCTCAAGAGCCAGCTGGGCGGCACCGATGGCCATAACCGTAGCTGGAGACATGCTGTTGAGCTCTCCTTTGGACACAAACACCTCTTGATTGAAATCTCCATGTTTATCTCCTCTCGGCACGCGGGCTGCTACCTTACACGGCACTGTCTTATACTCCTCTGGGTCCAAAGCAACCAAACCACTTTCTCCACCAATCAGACGCTGCCATGGCAGAGCACTTCCTGTCCCGAGGGGAGAGACGAGACCGATGCCGGTGATCACCACCCTCCTGTGACTCTGAGCTGCTCTAGTGTAGCGTCTCAAACACATGCAGCTCTTCACAGTGGACAGAGAGCCACCATAGAGTCTCACTAACATCTTCTGACAGCATCTCAATGACATTGTGACCAACCTGTGCTGGGAGGACTGAGGTCACATCAGATCTTCACTGTAAAAAAGAATGAACAATTTCATGACCCATATCACAATAAAATCATGACTGTTTCTACTATGCATTTTTTTCTCAAGTTTTTATACATTTGTTTCAGAACCAACACACACACACACACACACACACACACACACACACACACACACACACACACACACATATATATATATATATATATGTGTGTGTGTGTGTGTGTGTGTGTGTGTGTGTGTGTGTGTGTGTGTGTGAACAAAAGCCGATCTGACATCATGCTATCATATTATAATATCTATCTATCATCAATTAGATATGGAACATATAAACATAAAATGTTTGATTCAAGTCCTCTGTAACAACCAAATCATATCTAGTAGACAAAAATTGAATCCAAAACAAATCTTTACATTTTTTGTTGCAACAAAAAATTAAATGTTTATGTATTAACATTATAGATGTATATATTTAAGCGCATTATGCTAAGACAACCGAATAAACATTAAATAAATTAAATGATCAAATCTAACCATATTTTAATGTTAATCATGAAATAAATAATTTCATGAACGAATTTCCATGTATCCACTTTATTAACTTAAAAACATTTCACATATAATCATAATTTAAAAGTAATTAAACACAAAGACGTACTTGTATTCACGTGGATAAGTAAACAGACACAGACAGTGGCTGATTTCCGGTTCATGCTGCTTTCCATAATATAAGTCTCCAGACTTGGTGCTAAAAGTCCTCATTTGATAAATCAGTAATTTACACATTCATCTCAAAAATTACTAATTTCTACTACTGATATTATACATATTAACAGTAATAATGTATTCCATAAAGTATATATGCTATTAAATTATAAAAATGAGCCCGTTATTAATAGCACGTTGACTAGCTGTAAAGGCCAAAGGAAACTCAATAACACTGATGACGTCTAGTGGATAAAGCTGTGTAAATGCATTGAGAACACAAAACGTACAATTAAATTTAATATTAGTAAGTAACGTTTTTATTCATTTTTAGTACAAATTTTCTGTACCAACACATTGTAACAACAATTTTACATATTGATATGAAGTGACTAGATGATTTTCTACTGATTTCTTATTAAACTGTCACCAACTGAATTTCAGTGGTCAAAGTAGTTAGTTAAATTAAAAACTCGATCATCATCTTGGAGAGAGATGCAGCTCGTCAAAGTCATATTTGGTGTTTCACTATTAGCTCACCTAAATATGTTCGTATTTTATTTGTAAACATCATACCTTTTTCGCTTATTTCAGTTATTCTCATGAGCGAGCTAAGCCAGTAATTGACTGTGTCATGTAAACATTGCTGAAAAAACGAAAAGAGGAAAAACAGATAATTGAGTGAATCATTTACCAATTCATAAACAGTTCAAAACAGCCTTTCACATTTTCGAAATTCGACATCCCTTATTGGTTTTAAAAAGCACATACAAAGTGATGGATGAATCTGAGCTTTACAAAGCAGCAAATCATTAATGATCCACTGTTTCAAAGCGCTCCAATCGGATCGCGAATTGATTCAGATCGGGACTTCAAAGCCGTTCAAAGCGCATATCGCGAATCACTTGATTCAGATCGGGACTTCAAAGCGCGAATCGCTAATCACTTTTCAGTTTGGGACTTCGAGCGTGAATCACTTGATTCAGATCGGGACTTCAAGTGCGTATCGCATTTGATTCAGATCGGTACTTAAAACCGCGTATCGCGTCATTGATTCAGGGACTACAAGCGCGAATCGCAAATCACTTGATTCAGATCGGATAGCTCGTATCGCGAATCACTTAATTCAGATCGGTTCGGGACTTCGAGCGCGTATCGCGAATCACTTGATTCAGATCGGGACTTCAAAGCGCGTATCGCGAATCGATTCAGATCGGGACTTCAAGCACGTATCGCGAATCACTTGATTCAGATCGGGACTTCAAAGCGCGAATCGCGAATCACTTGATTCAGATCGGGACTTCAAGCGCGTATGGCGAATCACTTGATTCAGATCGGGACTTCAAAGCGCGAATCGCGAATCACTTGATTCAGGTCGGGACTTCAATCGCGTATCGCGAATCACTTGATTCAGATCGGGACTTCAAGCGCGTATCGCGAATCACTTGATTCAGATCGGGACTTCAAAGCGCGAATCGCGAATCGATTCAGATCGGGACTTCAAGCGCGTATCGCGAATCACTTGATTCAGATCGGGACTTCAAAGCACGTATCGCGAATCGATTCAGATCGGGACTTCAAGCGCGTATCGCGAATCACTTGATTCAGATCGGGACTTCAAAGCACGTATCGCGAATCGATTCAGATCGGGACTTCAAGCGCATATCGCGAATCACTTGATTCAGATCGGGACTTCAAGCGCATATCGCGAATCACTTGATTCAGATCGGGACTTCAAGCGCATATCGCGAATCACTTGATTCAGATCGGGACTTCAAAGCGTGTATCGCGAATCATTTGATCCAGATCGGGACTTCAAAGCGTATATCGCGATTCATTTGATTCAGATCGGGACTTTAAAGCGCGTATCGCGAATCACTTGATGCCGAGGTCACACCTCTACTCTTTTTCAAAAGACATCCTGGGATTTTTAATGAACACAGAGAGTCAGGACCTCTGTTTAACGTCTCATCCGATGGACGGTGCTTGTTGACAGGTCACTAATGTGTCGTCATCATGACGTATTCCCAGTGGTGAACGCAAAGAATTTTGGGAATCCGCGGCACAAACATTAGGCGCCAGACTTCTGTGCATGGAGGGAAGAACGCAGTGATGCCGTCTTACCTGTTGTGTTATAAACTGCAATAGTCGTTCTCACGATAGAAGTGGCATAAAGCTTAAGAACGGAATATCCTTTTATCGTTTTCCAGCGTGGGAAAATAATAGTACAAGCCATGTTTCAGAGGTGACAAAAAGGCGCCGAATGGCATGGATAGCAGCGGTAGGGAGGCCAAGATTACCTTCGATAACACTCCACCACACATGATGGTCTGTTCAAAGCATTTTCACAAAGGTAAGTTACAATTACTCTCTGTAAATGTTAACCGTTAACTAGCATGAAATGGCTATAAAATGAGCTTAAGTTACCAATGTACTAAAGCGTAACGTTAATCAGTTTTAAATGTTGTACATCTAGGCTACATTGCAATTTATTTGGTGACTGTGTTTGCAGGCAAACCTGCCTATGAAATGTTGGAGTGTGATCCTGCTTTGATTACAGGAATAAATTAGTTTAAAATATATTAAAATAGAAAAGTCATTTTAAATTGTCATAATACTTCACAATATTACTGTTTTTATTATTATTATTATTATTATTATTTTTTTTAAATAAATGCAGCCTTGGTGAGCAGAAGATGCTTCTTTTAAAAACATTTAAAAATCTTACTGACCCCAAACTTTTGAACTGTAGTGTATGTTGCCCCCTGTGTGTAGCTAATCTGGATTCCTTAGGAATAGAGGTTGTGATATTGACACAATTTCTTTATATTGTTACTGTCAGACACTACACCTGCACCTGAGACGTAAGGTCCTTTGAATCCACCCCCATCACCGGACACTGTCCACACCACTCATGAGACTGAGCTGAAGACTTTGCTGGATAATAATTGTGGTTGTGTGCTGTGCTTTGACCAATATGTGTCCAAGACGTCATGTTAGAATTATACACCATGCTCACATCTAATATGTAAATGTTTTTTTGTTTTCCAAAAGGTTCTTCTCACATGTAATGTTTTTTTTTAGCCATGTCTGTAAATAAAATACACAAAGATTGAATGAAATTCTGATTATCGCAAGCTAACATGTCATCAAGCTCTTCAGGCTGTCTGTAAAAGCACCACAACACAGCCTTTTCACATGGCCTTCTTTTGGGCTGGAGGGTGTTATCTTGACTAGTCGCTCTGCTTGTAAGGATTGAGTCCTTTATTTTCTTGTCATATCTCATCTTTGCATTCGGATTTAGTTTTAGGTGGTATGGTGCGACAATGTTTTCTTTAACCCGCTGCAATTTGTAGGATTATATTCTGTTTTTCACGCTAATTTTTCATGCCAGATCACTAGCCTGCTTTGACAGACCATGTTAACTGGCCAAACATACCCAGAATTCTTTGTGTTCTGATGACGTTGCCGCCCAGTTGGTCACATGTGTTAGCGATCTCTATAGTGTCACCAGGCACAAGGAAGGACCCACACAGACCACAGGGTGAGCACCCCCTGCTGGCCTCACTAGCACCTCTTCCAGCAGCAACCTAATTTTCCCAGGAGGTACCATGTACTGACCAGGCTCAGCCCTATAGCTTCAGTGGGCAACCAGTCTTGAGCTCCAGGCTGATATTGCTGCCGGCTATAACTCTTACTTTTTAACTCCTATTAAAATTAATAAGAAGTAATTAGTTTGTTTCTCCTCAGCAACAGTTGTAAATTTTAGAGCTACAAACAGATGTTAACCAGAGTTAATATGATAGAATAAAAGTCCATGACAAATTGTATGTTGATTGAAATATTTTTAATAAAGGCAGTACAAAAGTCTTTATTATTACTATTACCATTAATTAATTTATTAGTTTATATAACTGGGGATGTGATTTGTAATGTATTTAGAAATTTATGAGAACAGGACTTTTGTAAACTTTTGTTGAAAAACATGATTCTAAACATATTCATGCTTCATTAAGGCAGGAACATGGATGTCAGGTGCGGAAACTGCTTCTGCCAGACGATTCCTGACAACATCACCATACACTCACTACTACTTTTGGCTCCTAAACTCTGGAAATGCCTTCCTGATAATGTTCAGGATTCAGAGACATTCTCTCTGTTTAAATCTAGATTAAAAACACATCTCTGTCGCCAAGCATTCCAATAACGCATCTCATAATTTTTGACTGCAGCCATATCTGATCAAATTATTTCGATTATTATTATTTAGCTCGGGTTAAACTAATTAATTTTACTTGTTGGAACAGCAGCTATTCTAATGATGTCTCTGTTTATTTCTCTGCTTTGCCAAAAGGTTCAGAGAAGAGAAGAGCTGATGTAACCCCCTCAGAGGACCTCAGATGATGCCAACCCTGAAACAACATACAGAACTACCAAACTTTACTATAAGTTTGATTGCAGTATATAATGACTGATGTTGATAGTGTTCATCATCTGTTTGACTACGTCTTTAATTTATTTTTCCATACATTTCTGCCATATGCACATAAACTGACAGTCAACATGGATAAGCTACTGCTAAATATTGTAGAAACTTAATTTTCTGTAAAGTTGCTTTGCAATGATTTGTATCATAAAAAGGGCTATACAAATAAATTTCAATTCAATTCAGTTGAGGGCCCTTTCATCATGGGCGGATCCAGGAAAGCCAACAACTGTGATCGCACACAGCCTGGAGCAGCACTGAATGGAATAATTTCCTGTTAAAATAACAGGATGCATTGACTGCAGGGGGCTTTATGCACATGAGGCATCCATCAATAACTCTGCCGTGTGAAAAAAGCAGGAGAGCCTGCCAGCAAATTCTGCACCAATTTCCTCCACCTCTTTACCCTGAAGGAGTTGCATGATATATTTTAGCAGGTCAAGAACAGCCCGACCTTGTGCACAACCCTGTGCACTGTTGACTTAGGGATAGCTGAGGTAACAACATCACAACCTCGATATCATTTGACCTTCCATTGTCAGCTTCATAAGGCAGTGCAGCTATGATGTTGACTTTGGATTGTCTTGTCAGAGGGACGGATGTCAGATTCTCTGTCAAAAAACAGCTTCAGGATCCGAACTGTTGCATTCAAGTGTCAAGTGTCCTGTCTTTATGCATTATACTTATATTTCTGTATTACTGTCCTAGATTTATGCATAACCCCCACCCCACACACACACACACGCATATGTATAAACAAGATTCAACATGAAAATGTAAAGAAAAGTAAAAACTGGACACTAATCAATTCTAAAAGCTCTACGAAAAGGGTAAAATTTCATTCCAGATTTAAAAGCATCCACAGATGTGGAAGATTTAATGTGCATTGGGAGAGAGTTACATAATCCAGGAGCAGAGTCTGCGAAAGCCCTATCACCCTTTGATTTCAATCTTGTTTTGGAAACCTGAAGAATCATCTGATTTGAAGATCTCAAGTTTCTTCAACTTTGATAAGGAATCAATTCAATTCAGTTCAAGTGTATTTGTATAGGCTTTTTACGATACAAATCCTTACAAAGCAACTTTACAGAAAATTACGTTTCTACAATATTTAGTAGTTGCTTATAAGTGGTGACTGTCAGTTTGTGCACGTATGAAAACAAGATGCAGTCAGCCAGACGATGAACATTATTTACAGCAGTTATTATATGATGCAGTCACACTTGTTGCAATAATTGTTAGTTCTGTTTGTTGATTCAGGGTTAGCATCATCTGAGTTCCTCTGAGGGTCAGCATCATCTCTTCTCAGGTGTTCTGGATCCAGACTGGAGCTTGTGTAAATCCTAGTTACCACGGGATGTGAATCGTGTGGCAAAACATAGGAACAAATAGAGACTATTAGCATAGCTGCTGATCCAACAAAGTAAAATTAATTAATTTAACCCAAGCTAAATTATAAGAATGCGCATTTGATCAGATGCAACTGCAGTCACAAATTTTGAGATACATTATTCGAATGCTTGGCGAAAGAGATGTGTTTTTAATCTAGATTTAAACAGAGAGAGTGTGTCTGAACCCCGAACATTATCAGGAAGGCTATTCCAGAGTTTGGGAGCCAAATGTGAGAAAGCTCTACCTCCTTTAGTGGACTTTGCTATCCTAGGAACTAAAAGTCCAGCGATTCGTGACATTAGGAAGCGCGATGGACTTTAACATTGTATAAGGCTAGTTGGCTATGCAGGAGCTAAACCATTCAGTACCTTATAGGTAAGTAATGATCATTTGTAACTTAAAAAGAACTTAATTGGTTGCCAGTGCAGAGACTGTAGAATTGGGGTAATATAATACAATTTTCTTGACCTGGTAAGGACTTTAGCTGCTGCATTTCGGACTAGCTTGTTTATTGAAGATGTAGGACAACCACCTAGAAGTGCATTACAATAGTCCAGTCTAGAGGTCATGAATGCATGAACTAGCTTTTCTGCATCAGAAACAGGTAACATTTCGTAGCTTGGCAATGTTTCTAAGATGGAAGATGGAATCAATAGGTCAACAATATATTTTGGAGCAATGCATCCAATGATTGAAAAACCATCAGCAAAACCTTGAATTCAATTCAAAATTTTACAGTCAACCAGTGTAGAGAAAATAGAGTAAACATATCTCTCTTCTTTGTGCAAGTCAAAAGTCTGGCAGCAGCATTTTGTACTAATTGAAGACGAGATAATTGACCCTGTTAAATACCTATATGAACAGAATTACAGTCACCGATGTGTGATGACACAAAGGCATGAATAGGCATGAAAAGGCCTAGTCTCCAGATCCTTAAAAGATAAAAAAAAATTCAGTTTAGACATAATTCTGAGTTGATTAAAGGCAGCCCTCACAACATTAGTAACCTGCTTATCTAAAACTAAGGCTGAATAATCATAATACCCACATTCTTAACATGATCCAAAACACGTATCTTCATAGCTGCCAAACTATAAGATTTCCCTGGAAGCAGAAGAAGGTCCAAAAACAACAGACTCTTATTAGTCTTATTAGTGTTCAGATGAAAAAAAGTTCCTTGCCAGCAAGGCTCTTATCTCACCTAAACACTGAGCAAGTCCATCAAAAGACTGAGATACATTTGGGCTATTGGGATATAATAGTGTCATCTGCATATAAATTATAAATAATATTATATTTATGAAATATAATAGGCCCATATAAGATGCAAATGTCCTTTCTCTTTATTTAACCTAATTTTATAAGTTTATCTTTCATTGTTACACAAATGATTGCACATGAACATCAGCACCATTCTCCTCAGGAAAGACCTGCGTCGGGTAGATCTACAGCAGCAACATCCTGCTTCTCTCTTCAAGTTGGTAGGATATATATTAAAGCAGTGTAAATGGAATTTTATATATTCAATTTATAATGCTCTAATATAATATATGCAAAGAGTAAATTATATTGGATCAGTATCAATAAAGTGTCAAATGCTTTGTTCACACTAATTGTGTAACAAGGCAACAACGTTCTCTTCCGTAAAAGAGATGTGCATACTCTTTTGCTACACACATACAAGTATGTACATTTCCATAAAATAGGCTACTTTTAGCACATATAATTAGGCGAACTGGGACGTTGCGTGGGACCAGTGTTCCCAAATTAGCAATTTTGTTTCTAGATTTAGCAACTTTTCAGACTACACTAGCAACTCTTTTTCCAAAAAGCCCCTAGCAACAAATTTAGCAATTTTTTTTACATTTATTTGCATCGTTTAATAAGTGACTTGAGTGATAAAAAAGGCTCACATTTTCATCTAATATACAAAAAAAGAGGAAACCAAAGATGAGTACACATCATGTAAATCAAGTTACTTGCTCTTTGCAATTGTTTGATTTATTAATAATGATATAAATTTAATAATGGTGCATAAATGATACACCGTGTTAGCTTGTAACTGTGATTGCTCACCACTTATCACATTGCAAGAACAATATCTAGAAAAATGGAAAAGGTACTAGTATTTTTCCAGGACATTATACATTATCCATTGAAAACTGAAAACACTAAATACAACGTGTAATTAAAAATTCAGGTAAAACACCTGTGAAAAATCTATACGAAAAATTCCTTCATATTAACATAATAGATTTATAACAACATAACAAAAGATTTTGCCCTATTTTTGGAGTGTAGCATACTAACTAATACAATACTTAAAACTATTGTTCAGAATGTGCAGTAGTTTTACTAGTTTGCAAGCTAAAAAAATTAATCTGAAATTGTTCAAAAGAGTTCAAAAGAAGTGTTCAACAATTCAAAAAATACAGTTATTTATATTTTAATATTATATTATGCATTATTATTATTTAAATTAAAATATTAATTAACATATCAAGTATTTTTGCTTAGATTTGATGCAGTGACACAATTTTGCGTAGTGATTACATAGCGCCCTCATCACGCAATGACATCACAGTGTCATTTAGCAACTTTTAGCAAATCAACCTTCCTTTAGCAACTTTCTCTGAAAATTAGTTGGCAACACTGCGTGGGACTTTGGAGCGCGAATGGTGAATCATTTGATTCAGATTGGAACTTCAGATTCATGATTCTTTTGATTCAGATTGGAACTTCAGATTCATGATTCTTTTGATTCAATCGGAACTAGATTAATGATTCTTTTGATTCAGATCGGAACTTCGGTTGGGGTTCGTGAGTCTTTTGTTTATATGTGTGTGACATTGACATACCTGTCAAGTTTTGAATTTGAAAATAAGGGAAATTTTCCGGCGCCCACCGCGAGCAGTCCCACCACCCCAACAAAGCTCCAGTATCCCTTACATTTTAAGACAGGTGTTATAGCCCAAATGAAAACACAAAACGGTATATATGAAGAGCATTTATTTAAAGGCTTATTTGCATATTTTCTGTTAATTTTACATTGCTTGTCTTTACATTTACATTTTATTTTCATTCCACACATTCTTTTAATTTCATATTGCTTTTTTTTTTTTTTTTTTACAGTTTTTCTTTTCATTTCACATAACTTTTCTTTTACTCTTTTAGTGAGTTGTTGTACAAATTTGTTGCAGACTTTGCATTCTTTAAAAAAGTAAATTCGCTGTCGCATTTATCACGGTATTTACACATGGGTTTTGGTTTTTTGGAAGGTGTGCCTTCACTCTCTATCGTAGCATCCATCATCCGTCTCTGTTTTTTCTTTTGTTGTTGTTTTTCCCGAGTTATAACTCATGTCATCTGACCTCACACACCCCTCGCGACAGGCTACTGCAGGTGGCAGTTATCGCGAGACTATAACAGAGCTCAGATTGGGAATGTTTTTTTTTATTATTATTTTATTAATAACGCAGGTTAAAATTAAAGAATTAAAATACGGGAGATTTACGGGAAAATACTAATACGGGAGGACGGCGGGAAAGAAGGGTAAAATACGTGACTTACTTTCCCGGCCAAAACGGGATACTTGACAGGTATGGACATTGTGCTTGCAGGAAACACAAATAGATTAAGTTATATTTTCCTACACTAAAAAAAGAGTTGTTTACTGTACCAAATATCTGGGCATTGGATCGATTTTTGGGCAGTTATTAACGTTTATTGGGTTATTTCAATATTTTGGGTAAAAAAAAATAATTTCAATGGACAGAATAACTTAATACAATACATAAAGCCTAATATACATATACTAGGCTTATATACATATATGGTGGTGGACGGGGAGATATCCCATCACAATGTAAGCGCTTTGAGTGAAAAAGCAGAAAAGCGCTATATAAATGTAATTTATTATTATTATTAGCCTATATATGTCAGAATATACGCGATATGTCAAAACGATGACTGTTTTATGTCAAAATATGTCACCACGCTACACCAAACAAACGCTGCTCAAACGGAAGCACATTTCCATGGACCTGATTCTGCCCTAAAATAGAGATTAACGAATAATATTTATTGTAGCATAAAAAAGTTGACGTTGATTCTGAGGTAATTTTTACGTCAGAACACAAGAGCAGTAAAACGAGGACTGAAAGTACAGCAGAATCGCTGTTTTCAGCAGCATGAGCTCTTACTATTCTGTCTAATTTCTGTTGAATTGTTTCAGTTATCTTTTGTTTGTGTGTGTGTGTGTGTGTGTGCGTGCGTGAATCCCGAGTAAACAGGGGGAACTGAATGAGGAGTTTGCCAGCTTTAACCCGCCGCAGACAGTCGGAGAAATGCGCGCTTTATATCTCTTACCAAGAGGAAGGAACCGCTAGATCCGCCCCTGCCCAGTGCAGATCCGCCTGGGTCTTGTCTTTTAAATAAAGGTGCTTTTGTTATGATGATCACAGACCCGTGTGGTTTGATTTCTGAGAGGTTATTTTGTGGTCTTATATGATGGCAGAGAGCTCTTGTGTGTCTGGGAGCCCTCAGCCCTTGATGTCTCTGGCCCTCAGCGGAGAATGGACTGCACTGGAACAGAAACTCAAGACACTGGAGAAAGAAGATCCAGAGATCTTCCAAATTGACGAGGTGAGATGCACTGCAGGTGCTTTTTATTGCATGTTTAAAAAAAGACTTCAGTTATGAAAAAAAATATAGAGAGATTTATGTTTGAATTCATAATAATTTATTATGACTGTTATAGAATAGTTTAAACACTATAATATATATAAGAGTTAAAATTAACAATATTAATTAAAATATAGTAAATAATATATTTAAAATGTTTATATAAATATTTATATGTTTATATGTTTATGTGTGTGTGTATAAATAAAGTTAATGTTTATTAATTTAATGGATTTTAATTAGTTTATATATTAGTCTAGTATTGAAATTGAACTAGATGAAAAGTATTGTTATTAATTTTGAATTATTAACATTTATTAAATACATTATTTATAAATAATTGAAATTAAGCAAATTTACATATATTACATTCAAGCGCTTATTGCTATACATGTTAAGTAATTTATTTAATGTTTTAATTAGTCTAGTTAAATTTAAATTTTTGTATATTTCATTTATTTACTTCAAGTCAAATGTATGTTCAATCAATAAACATTTATTGTATGTACATGTTTATATCTCTCTTTTCATATAACATTTTCTGGCTTTTGCTGTTTTACAATGCAAACCAATGTATTAACAATTCTGAATCATTTCTCTCTGCAGTGAAATATTGACTATGTTCACTTGTTCTCCCACAGGAGTCTGGATTGAGCCTCCTGATGGTCGCGGTGCGAGAGAGCCATCAGTCTATCATTGAAAGGTTGTTGGAACTGGGGGTCAATCCAAGTGACAAAACAAAGGTAGGAGTTTCCCATCGTCTGGAATCATGTCTTAACTTAAATAACTCCCACTCCTGTGAGACAAAACCAGCACTCGCCACTTAATGCAGATGATATTCATTAGTAGCAGGCAATTAAGCTTTTAATGGAACAGTTCAGGTTTAGTGATTTACAGTTTTTTTCAGTCGCTAACAAGCATTTGTCCAAGCAGTTGTCACATTTTCAAAACTCTAAACACAATTGACACAGCATCGGTCTATTGTGGCCATACCATTCACACATTTCATGTCGTTTTCACACAATATGGAGTCATTGAACACATTTCCACAATGCTTACATTTTCTGAACAGACAAGCTATACCTCCCAACAAAATTATGGATCGTTTTTGTAGTATTTACAAATGTTAACACACAACATCCCACAATAACAAAAACAATGTTCCAAACCTTAGATACAGTATAAAAACCTTCTGCATTGATATCAGTTCAAAAACAATATTTCTTAGCTGATTTATGTTGTGTAAATTGGGCCAACCACAGCTGATTCCAATCTGGCTTAGACTCAATGGCAGGGGTTATTTTTTTCTATTACATTGACACTTATACAATAAAAGGGGGACTTTGAAGAGTGATGTTTTTGGAAACAAACAGAAAAAGACAAATACTGTAATGTATGGACGAGGAAGAGTAACAGCAAGGGGCCCAGGGAGAAGAGCAGGCCCAGTGAGAGATGCAGTAAGAGATGCAGGAGCAGTGAGAGGAGCAGTGAGATGAGCAGTGAGAGATGCAGTAAGAGATGCAGGAGCAGTGAGAGGAGCAGTGAGATGAGCAGTGAGAGGAGCAGTGAGAGATGCAGTGAGAGGAGCAGGAGCAGTGAGAGGAGCAGTGAGAGATGCAGTGAGAGGAGCAGGAGCAGTGAGAGGAGCAGTGAGAGATGCAGTGAGAGGAGCAGGAGCAGTGAGAGGAGCCGTGAGAGGAGCAGGAGCAGTGAGAGGAGCAGGAGCAGTGAGAGGAGCCGTGAGAGGAGCAGAAGCAGTGAGAGGAGCAGGATCAGTGAGAGGAGCAGGAGCAGTGAGAGGTGCAGGAAAAGTGAGAGGAGCAGGAGCAGTGAGAGGAGCAGGAGCAGTGAGAGGAGCAGGAGCAGTGAGAGATGCAGTGAGAGGAGCAGTGAGAGGAGCAGGAGCAGTGAGAGGAGCAGTGAGAGATGCAGTGAGAGGCGCAGGAGCAGTGAGAGATGCAGTGAGAGATGCAGTGAGAGGAGCAGTGAGAGGAGCAGGATCAGTGAGAGGAGCAGGAGCAGTGAGAGGATCAGTGAGAGGAGCAGTGAGAGGAGCAGGAGCAGTGAGAGGAGCAGTGAAAGGAGCAGGAGCAGTGAGAGGAGCAGTGAGAGATGCACTGAGAGGAGCAGGAGCAGTGAGAGGATCAGTGAGATGAGCAGTGAGAGGAGCAGGAGCAGTGAGAGGAGCAGGAGCAGTGAGAGGAGCAGTGAGAGATGCAGTGAGAGGAGCAGGAGCAGTGAGAGGAGCAGTGAGAGGAGCAGGAGCAGTGAGAGGAGCAGGATCAGTGAGAGAAGCAGTGAGAGGAGCAGGAGCAGTGAGAGGAGCAGGAGCAGTGAGAGGAGCAGTGAGAGATGCAGTGAGAGGAGCAGGAGCAGTGAGAGGAGCAGGAGCAGTGAGAGGAGCAGGATCAGTGAGAGGAGCAGTGAGAGGAGCAGGAGCAGTGAGAGGAGCAGGATCAGTGAGAGGAGCAGGAGCAGTGAGAGGTGCAGGAAAAGTGAGAGGAGCAGGAGCAGTGAGAGGAGCAGGAGCAGTGAGAGATGCAGTGAGAGGAGCAGGAGCAGTGAGAGGAGCAGTGAGAGGAGCAGTGAGAGATGCAGTGAGAGGAGCAGGAGCAGTGAGAGATGCAGTGAGAGATGCAGTGAGAGGAGCAGTGAGAGGAGCAGGAGCAGTGAGAGGATCAGTGAGAGGATCAGTGAGATGAGCAGGAGCAGTGAGAGGAGCAGTTTGAGATGCAGTGAGAGGAGCAGGAGCAGTGAGAGGATCAGGAGCAGTGAGAAGAGCAGTGAGAGGAGCAGGAGCAGTGAGAGGATCAGTGAGATGAGCAGTGAGAGGAGCAGGAGCAGTGAGAGGATCAGTGAGATGAGCAGTGAGAGGAGCAGGAGCAGTGAGAGGATCAGTGAGATGAGCAGTGAGAGGAGCAGGATCAGTGAGAGGATCAGTGAGATGAGCAGTGAGAGGAGCAGGATCAGTGAGATGAGCAGTGAGAGGAGCAGGAGCAGTGAGAGATGCAGTGAGAGAAGTGTGAGAGGAGCAGTGAGCGATTGTTTTTATTCCCCCCCCC
>NC_068418.1:29494165-29524863 GCF_023724105.1 Carassius gibelio | reverse complement strand
CCACAAGCTCTGTTGCGTGTGTCTGCTCAGTCACAATCTTTAGGGTAAATCTGGGTGGGCTCCCCATGTGACTGCTATCACCTGGAATAATCTCTATTTCAGCCACTTTCCTTGAGAAAAAGAAAGAGATCAATCGTAATGTAAGCAAGAAGGCATAGGCCAAATGTGCAGCAGAGATGCTCAATCCTGTTCCTGGAGAACTGCACCTTCCTGCAAATATATCTGGACCAACTAATTAAGATCTTCAAGAACACTTCATAATTACAAGATGGGATGGATCAAGACTACTGACCTTTGCTGGAAATAAGATCCCAGGAACAGGAACAAGCGCTCTTGATGTACATGGGATTGATATTATGTTTATGGTAAACATATCTGTGTCTGTGTGTGTGTGTGTGTACACTTGTACAGCTATCTTTGTGAGGACTAGTTTTAGTTTTAGACCATCGGAGTAAAGAAAAAATTGTTAAGCGAGGACATTTTGACCAGTCCTCATTTTCTGAGACCCCTTTAAAAGACTTGTTTAAATGTCAAGAGTTTGTTTTAGGGGTCCGTTAATAATTGGGTAAAGGTTAGGATTAGGGTAAGGGTTCGGGTGAGACACTTAGTTCTGATGGGTAGATTAAGGGAAAAAAGCTAGAGATTGCATTGTGTCAAAATGCTTGTCCTCACAAAGATAGCTATACAGAGTTGCGTGCGTGTGTGTGTGTGTGTGTGTGTGTGTGTGTGTGTGTGTGTGTGTAAGGCACAGTGTGTGTGTGCTTTAGTACTCTGTGGGATTCTGTTTGTGATGTCGTCTTATGAGCCAACAGACAGCAAAGATAACAAGCAGGAGGAGCAGCAGCAACACCACAAACACGATGAAGACATCAGAGTTCAGCCACCGTGACAGGGAATCTCCTGATTCCATCCCTACATGGAGAAACACAAGCTCGTGAACTATTTTGAGAAATATACCTACATATGCTCAGTGAACCATATGGAATAGGCTACATACTGAACAATAACTGTAAACAGCAGCCTATAACTATAAATGTTTCATTATAAATCGCTACTTGTTTGATGTTTAACGCCGCAAAATCTCCTTATGAAACAAATTTCTACTGCAGTGTTACTTATTGCGCGGCTCACCCAGACTTAATTCGTGGCTCGTATGGTAGTAAATAACACGATAAGAGCATGCAGCAAATACAGATATTTTATAAAATCATTAAAAACAAGCGCTACAACATAACACAATATAAAACTCACACCGTGTCTACAGCGGACACGACGATTTTAATCAATATTCTGTCTACACAGGATGCGACGCAGCGCGATGCACGCAACACGTAAACTGATGCCTCGTTTTATGACGAACTGTACTGACACAATGTTCAAATTATTTGCAACGGTCGCTTTGTCGCGTCCAGTGTAGATTTTTAACACGGCGCAGTAACAACTGTCGCATCAGGCGTAGACATGGTCAGAAAGTCTGCTCTAAATTACACTTAATTTATATGAAAATAATGAAAACATTTTTTTTATAAAAAAAAATGGAAATATAGACTAGAAAATATATTTAATCTTACACAGCCCTTACGTCCATGACATCACAATCTTTCCATCTCTTAAACGCTGAATGTCTTGGATGGTTAGATACATGGTTAGATACAACGTAGAAAACATAATTTGAGGTTTATCAGCATTAAGGTAACCCTGCTTTTTTTTGTAATTAAGGGAACTCATCTCGTCTGAGTTAGCCTATTTGACTGGTAAATAACCCCTTTGATAATTTGCGATAAAAGTGGCTCTCTCGTTGACTTTGTCCTAAAAGTGAGGCTTATTAAAGATAAATAAAAATAAAAATAGTGAAGCTAGTAAATTATAAAGTTATAGCCTACCTGAGTGTCACGGCCGGCTCGCAAACCGTGACAAAGAAGGTGACAAACACGTTGGATATTGCTCAAATGACTGGTTCTGTTGGTCTGTTTCTGTTGCTAGTTATGTTTACGTTTTGTTGTTGTTTTGTAACTTGCGACAGCTGTCCAACACTTCAAAACATAACAGGAGGGGCGCTAGAACCCGGAAAAAATATGCGCAAAATCTAATGTTTAAAGGATCATGATGTTGTTAAAAATAGGTGTAATGAAATGTGTTTAGATTTAAGCTTCAAGAAACACATTATCTTCTACATACTGTACATGATTGTTTCTCCTGTATGCCCTGCCTTTCTGAAACACGCTGTTTTTTACAAAGCTCATTGTTCTGAAAAGCAAGGTGTGCTCTGATTGGCCAGGTATCCAGTGCGTTGTGATTGGCCGAGTGCCTACAGACTGTGAGTCAGAACAGCCGTCATTGTAGTCTTCTCTCCCAGGATCAGCAAACAGTCCTCCCTAAAATGTGCTGCACACATCTGAAAATTGGGTTTGAATTGTTCTGGAACAGTGTTGTAGATACAACTTAACCACTACTTTCTAGCTGTGTCCTTTTTTGGAAGGCTGAACAAAGTATTTTCACTTTTACAATGAAACAATGTTTCCACAAAATGACACCAGCACCAACAGCAAGAATCAAAGTTACACCTTCTATCTTTGCATAAAGATTTGGGTGGCGTTATGAAAATCTTCCCATGTCATGACGTAGACATGTGGGGGTGATTAGAATGAGTCGTTTTAGGAGGGCGTGGATGAGTCTAAACTTTTATTAAGATTATCTGGTAACACTTTAAAATAATGGTCCGTTGTTAATAAGGCTACGCAAGAAGTAATAGGTAGTACTACATTAACACTTAACTTAATACTATTAACTAATATAGAAGCAAGATTAACTAAGCAGTAAGTAATAGCTCATTTAGGACATAGGTAGTTCCTTATTAGGTATTTGATAATTACTAAAGAAAAATATCGTCATTGAGAACTACTTTGGAACTATGGCCAACTAATGAACAGCTACGTCTATAAAGTGAACAATTAGCTTCTTTATGGAAACGTATATATATAATATATATATATATATATATATATATATATATATATATATATATATAGCCTATCCATATGATATATTTAATGAGCTCCACTAAGTTCAATGTCTCCAACTCTAATAACTTTAACGTTAGTGATATTATGCTGGGGAGGGCTTCTCTTTAGGAAGTGACAATAAATAATGATGTTCTCTTGTCAAAACACATTTGCATCCTTCATGAAAACATTGACTGCATTTATAGTGTTAAGCACAAAACAACATCTTCCAGATTACAATGTGTCTGGGTAGAATATCACTAGTTCCTCACAGAAATATTTGGCTGTACAGTATGTGTCAGATAATTTTATTGTAAATTATTTGTGAAATCCATGACTCATTGCTCGAGTGTTCAACATGATCTCATGAGAATACGTGTGTATTTTTACGTTAAATGTGGTTCTATCACACGTATATTTACATACGTTTTCATGCACATAGAAACGTACAATTTATACGTATTTATAGCAGTAAAACGTACAAATACGTTTTTATTCAATTTATTGAAAGCAGTTTACTCGTCTATTTAATAGGAAATAACATTTCTGTGCATGCTGCAAACCATAGATACACACAAAAAGCACAGCATACAATTACAAATCACATCCATTTTATTTGTTTGCTTTACTGCATATCTTTAGAATCCAGATGTTTGCAAGGAACATATCCGAATTCAGCCCTTTATCAATGGAGCTTCATATTCATTCTCAACAGCGCCCGTCACAGTCAAAGCTGAGCTCGCGCTCGTTATGATTCGAATTTGAAAATAGCGCCAGTGCGCCACGTTACGACATGGTTTACGGCACTGATATCGAACGTTCATTGGTCCTCATCCAATTCGTCACAGATTGCGACATGTTGTGTTTCAGTTTATGACATTTGACTACTGTGTGCCAGTGCGCCTTCACGGAGAGAAGACAGATACATAATTTCATGGATTAATAAATTAAATTCTGCTCTGTACCCTATAAAAACTATTACCTCCATATAGAGGACTGCGACTGGAACTCATTATCATTTGAACTACTTTTGGTACCACTTTTGATATTTTCCCAAAAAATAAATGATTAACGTTACGTTTGTTTGTTTGTTATTTGTTTATTTATAACAGTAACGTTATGTAGTTTTAAGAAATGTTGTCTTTAAAATAAAAAATCTTTCACTTTAGAGTGAAATCTTTCACTTTAAAATAATGGTCCAGATCACTATTAGTTCATGCGGACTGACAAGGTAACACTTGAGTAATTAGTCAGGAGTTAACATGTTTTTCACTTTAAAATAATGGGCCAGATCACTAGTAGTTCCTGCGGACTGACAAGGTAACGCTTGAGTAATTAGTCAGGAGTTAACATGTTTTTCACTTTAAAATAATGGTCCAGATCACTAGTAGTTCCTGCGGACTGACAAGGTAACGCTTGAGTAATTAGTCAGGAGTTAACATGTTTTTCACTTTAAAATAATGGACCAGATCACTAGTAGTTCCTGCGGACTGACAAGGTAACACTTGAGTAATGAGTCATGGATTTCACAAGTAATTTACAATAAAATTATCTGACACATACTGTACAGCCATATATTTCTGTGAGGAACTAGTGATATTCTACCAGACATTGTAATCTGGAAGATGTTGTTTTGTGCTTAACACTATAAATGCAGTCAATGTTTTCATGAAGGATGCAAAGATGTTTTGACAAGAGAACATCATTATTTATTGTCACTTCCTAAAGAGAAGCCCTCCCCAGCATAATATCACTAACGTTAAAGTTATTAGAGTTGGAGACATTGAACTTAATGGAGCTAATAAAATATATAATTTGGATAGGCTATATATATATATATATATATATATATATATATATATATATATATATATATATATATATATATATATACGTTTCCATAAAGAAGCTAATTTTTCACTTTATAGACGTAGCTGTTCATTAGTTGGCCATAGTTCCAAAGTAGTTCTCAATGACGATATTTTTCTTTAGTAATTATCAAATAACTAATAAGGAACTACCTATGTCCTAAATGAGCTATTACTTACTGCTTAGTTAATCTTGCTTCTATATTAGTTAATAGTATTAAGTTAAGTGTTAATGTAGTACTACCTATTACTTCCTGCGTAGCTACTTATTATCAACGGACCATTATTTTAAAGTGTTACCTTATCTCTTTGGGTTTGAGACTCTAATCCTTGTAATTTAAGCGACCTTATCTATTCACAAACAGCTTGTAACACTCCAAACAGTAAAGTAAACTTGGAATCACCTAAATGATCTGAATTTATTAAATACCCAAAGATCTGTCTGATTCCACTTGCTTTAAAACCAAATCATTAAGTGTTCTTGAAACAAGAAAAAGACAATGGGAAATTATAGTTTTTTTTAAACAATAAAACCATTTTGAAGGGAGACAACTTCTTATCTGTGTAACTTCTAGTGACAATACAGTTATTCTGTCTAATTATGAGTTTTGCCTTGCACAGTTGAGGCATTTAACATTATACATGAGGTTATACAGGAACAGCAAAACAAACAAACAAACAAACAAAACATTGTGAATTCAAGTTGAATGTAAGTAAAATTTAGACTGTATGAACTAAATGTATACATTCATATTTTAAAATAACATAAAATAAACATATAACATATAATAAGATAATAAAAAAACAAGACAAAAAATTTATATTTGCTCTCTGGGAGCTGAACTTTGTTCCAAGGAGCTATTTGTTTTACAGCTCAAATTCAAACATCCTAGCCATTGATGGCATGGACTTATCTGGATCGTTTTGAACTACTGGAGTTAGGAGGACAAGTGCTACTAGAGAAGAAAGTGGCAATAGTAATGATGATTAAGACAAAAAAGAAGCCAAATTAATTAGATTAAGACAAGCTCTAAAAAGCTGTGCAGGGATGCACTCTCCTGTCACACACAAATCCTTTGACCTGTATCAACATCAGCTATGGTGATGTCACAGTCATGATGTTCGTCATCCTGAGGCACAACCAGAAGAATTCACAAGAATGTGAAATGATACATATATAATAATAATGCATTTACTGATTTTAAATAATACAATTCCTAGTGGGAAAAAGCTCATTAAATATTTCAATGTTATTATTTCTCAAATACTTTTTTATCTGAATTGAACTCATAATTGAAGATCTTTACATAGTAATTGAACTGAACCAAATTAACACTGAACTTCATGTCCTCAACTGAACAATGACACTATTGTTTTTGCTGTTGGTGTTGGTGTAGTTTAGAGCTGCTACAGCTATATTGATCTCTGTTTGATCCATCTGATGAGGCTCTTGGGACCGAAAATTGCTTTCCACTGATTCTAGACATAAACAAGTCCTGCCCATGCACATACATTTATAATAAAATAAAATAAATCTCATTTAATTAATATAAATGGAAATAAATTTAATAAAATTTTAACCATTTAGCCAAGTAAGACATGTTCCTGAATCAAACTTATTGTCAAAAATATAGACTTAACCCTATCTCTACACCTAAACCTAACGTTGCCCATAATTTATTCCTAAAATCACTGGGAAATAATAGCTGATTAACAAGGGTGTAGAAGCACGTAACTCTGATTGTAAGCCTAAAACAGATATTTTCTGAAAAGTTATACCTCAATTCTAATTGGTTGATTGAAATGTTGTTCCAGGATCAACAAGGATGTTGTACTTGGTGAAATCAAGCTCAAACTCTATGTCCAAATTACTTTGAAAATGAAGATAATTACCAATATATGAGGTAAAAATTACCCCACATTCAATATATGAACCAGTTGATTAAATGTGCAACCCACTCTCATAATCATCTTTATAAACTCATCATCATCTTTGTAAACTAATAATGTAATTACTTTTTAACTCTGTTTACTCTCACACACAGTAACAGTGCATACTTTATTATTGCATGTTGCAATTTTAAATATTATATTAGATTATATTATTTATATTTGAAAGTATTTTTTTAATATTCCTGTGTACTGTTGTTGTTGTTTTTTTATCTATAATGTTTTCGTATCTGTTCCTAATTTTACTTCTAAATTAAGACAATTAAACCAATGCTTATGCAGAAAAAGATAGGAAAGTGTATGAATAGCTGCTGCACCTCCTTATGCTCTGTTAAAACGACCAGACTGGCGTCTCTCTCAGAACTGAAGCTCTCAGCAGCGCAGCAATCACTGTGGTCACTCCAGAACAAATAAAACATATTGTCATGGAGAAGCCACATTTCTGAAAGATAAGTAATAAGTAATAAGTTTTTGGTTGTGATTTGAAGAAATTATAAGTATTTTAATAATCTAGAAACCACTAATGCATTGATAATCAGTTAAATCCTCCAACAAAATGTAACCTAATACATTTTACAGACTCCTTTGGTCACGTTAAGTTTACTGATACTCTGCAGATGCTTGGTAGAACCCTTTCCCAGGAATCTCAATGGCAAAAGCATCCCAGTTTATATGGATTCACCCTACGTATGAAGCTTTTACACTGAGTAGATTTATTGTCATTCTCCAGACTGCTTGTTCTATATATTCAGGGTTGTGGGGATGTTGGAGCCTGAAACAATTCAAATTATTATAATTAGAAACTTATCTACACAAAGATTTATATATTCTTAAATGCATCATTGTAATATAGATCATTGTCATTATCTTCTGTAAAAGAACAGATGGAGGGGTTACTCCTCTCTCAGACTGTAAACTGGAATACTTTTTGACCATTGATGTATCTGGAGAAAAAATCCCAATTATCTTGAATTAATGCTATAAAAGTTTGTTATTCGTCAGTGAAGAAAGATAACTCTTCTGCCAGCTCAGAGGCAGAATTAGGGGAAAAGCTAAAGAAGGGAAACTAATAGAGTTGGCAGTTTCCCCATCAGTAGAAATTGTCAAATCACCCCCCCCCCCCCCAATCCCCCACCCCACACACACACACGTCCCCCACCATAAGAAATGATCATAAGAAATTAGCTAAATTGATTTACATTTATTTATTGAATAACCTTAGACACAGGCAAAGATCTCACTAATTCCATCCACATAGAAAACAAGTGTTTTCAAAACAAGAAAAAGAGAATTATATAAGAGAAAATTAACGCTTTTTAAAAATGTAATTGAAATCCTTGAATGGAGACAACCTCTTATCTGGAACTTCTGAAGACAATACAGCTATTCTGTCTAGTGTTTACAGAGAAGAGTTTTAATAAAATAAAACAGGATAAATGAAGTACAGCACATGCATAATGTCTGGAAGCTGAACTTTGGGCCAAGGAGCTGTCCAGTATATCCATTACAGCTTCAAAAGATGTTGAAGTCTGTACAATTTCTGACCGGGATTCACACTCCTTTCACACACAAATCCTTCTCCATGGTCTGTGTCAACATCTTCGGTTATGATGCCACACTCACAATTTTCATTTTCCTGAGGCACAACCAGAACAGAAAAACATTTTTAAGAAATGTACTAAAATTATGTTCTTAGAATGTGAATTAAAACACCTATAATTCATATTAGATTAATGTAAGACAATTATACCTTTTTGCTTTTAATAAGTCCTAATAAATAACTAAAACATTATTTTCCATTATTATTATTATTAATATTATTATTATTATTATTATTCACTTTTCCCCACTGTCTCACACACAAACTATTGATCCCACACTTGCTAACACTTTCTCACTGTTCTCACAGTTTTGTGTAAAACAGACATCAGTTGGTAGTCATTCATATATAGAGTTTTAAAAATTAAAAAAAGAAAAACATGTTTTTCAAGCTCTGTTTGACAAATTTCCAACAGCTTTGAATTTTGATAATTGTTCAGAAAAACTTTCACAAATATGAAAAATTGCAAATGCATTACCACTGAGAGAGAAGCAGTGTCTCCAGATCCTTCTGATGAGGCTCTTGAGACCAAAAATTGCTTTCCATTGGTCCTAGACATCAACCAGACCTGCCCATGTACACACAAACATTCGACAATGTGTTCACATTTAAAAATAAATAAATAAAAGGAGAAAGAGAGGAAAGTGAATGAATAGCTGCTGCACCTTGTTATGCTCAGTTAAAACGGCCAGACTGGCGTTTCTCTCAGAGCAGAAGCGCTCAGCAGCGCAGCAATCAATTTGGTCACTCCAGAACAAATAAAACACATCGTCACGGAGAAGCCACATTTCTGAAAGATATCAAATAATAGTTCATTAGTTAAAAGAAATATAAAACACACATAGACACACAAGAAAACCATTTCAAAAGTTGTACAACACTGCCAAAGTGAAGAACAATGTATGAACATTTAAGATGTAACACACTGGAGTTAATCTAATAATGAAGTATGTGTGAATCAGTTTATATCCATTAAGTACATTTTTTATACCAGTAAGTGCAAATTAAAATGAACCTTTTTGTCCTTTTATTGGTTGTGTTTCTCTGTTGTGAGAGTCTGGGGAAAACATGATATTCAGAAATGTGAAATATTTAACGGTCACATATTTTTTCTAGATTATTATTTGGTGCCTCAATAAATTTCAAATACTACTGTGTCATGATACTTACAATTTAGACTCACAATGACAAGGATGATGGCTGAGATAAGAATGTTCACAGCAAACAGTAAAAACACACACTTTCTTTCATGGTGTTCTGTTAAACAGAGATTATTAGAGATTAATAAGAGAGCACTAACTGTAAATTACATTAAAAGTTTGTTCCATCCATTTATCCATCCTCTGTTGCCTTACCTGAGAGCAGTGTTGTACTGGTTATAGTTCCACGGTGTGCAGTAGGTGAAAGCTGAAGACTTTGATCAAGATCTTCTGCTCCAGCATCACAATTTTTCTGCATATTCCCCTTCTCTGCATTTCCTTCAATTTCTTCATTATCATTGACGGACACAGAAAAATGCTGCTGCAGCTCCATCACACCTGCAACGATTTAGTATTTGCACATAGCTGTCAGAATCGTTTATCACCCTCTGATGGTGAAAAATGCTGGTTTTCTTTCCTCTTCTGTACTTCCTTTTCTGTCAATAGTCAGACCACGCTTCCCCATGTTCCAAGGTGATGGTGTGCTTGGATATAAAAACTGCAGTGCAGTCTCTGACTAAGAGGAAGTAGTGAAAGCATTAACTCAAAAAAAGTAACTATAATTTGATGATCATGATAAAATGAATGTTTCTCAATATGCAAAATGTCAGATGAAGCAGAAGCAAAATGTGTCATTGGTTTCTAGAATGTGTTCCTTCTCTCAATATCTTTCAGACCCTTAAACTAAAAATAGGAAAATCTTTTTTTAGTTTACTTTTACTTCTCAACAATGGGCTTTATGTACTCATCAGTAATATACTTAAAATGACATTTAAGTGTACTTGACTTATACTTAGAAAAATTCTAAATATATATGAGCTATACCCCTATGTTTTCATTATTATACAGTAGGGCGCTAGTACACATCTTCTGCACAGAATTTCCCCAAAAACAAGTGAAGAAGAAGAAGAAACAACAACAGATAGGCTGGTCTGAAATCGCATACTCAATGAGTAGGTACTTCATTTCAATAGGTACTTACTTAATGAGCGCTAAAACAGTACAGCCAAATCTGGTTGAGTATGAATGCGCGCCATATCACCCTGGAGCCCAAGACCGGTTTCCCACTGAAGCTAAGCAGGGCTGAGCCTGGTCAGTACCTGGATGGGAGACCTCCTGATGCTCTGTATATAGGTTGAAGCAAATACAATTCTAACGAAAGTGAGGTATTCTCTGCTTTGCAAGCGCAGCAGCCAGAGTTTTTGTAGCTGGAGTTTCGTAGTTTTCACTCGTGTGCAACATCCTTGAGTGCAAGTTAAAGTTACTGACAAAGTATGTTCATAACATGATTCTGTGTTTAATGCAGAAGGTATGGTACATTCCCCACCACCTGGTGTGCCACAATGATAAACCAAGGCTGGTCTTCAATTGCTTATTCAAATATCAATGTCTTTCGCTAAATGTTCAGCTTCTGCTAGGGCCTGCTCTTGGCCCATCATTGTTGGGGGTCCTTTTGAGATTCAGACAACACCAAGTGGCTGTTAATGCAGACATTCACGGAATGTTTCATCAAGTCCATCTGTTGCCTGAGGACTGAACTCTACTCTTTTTCACTTTTTGCTGTGCAACAGCATGCTCAGAATAACCAAGATAATTACCCAGATGCTCTACAAACAGTGCAGCAAGGTTTTTATGTTCACAACTATCTGGCAATCTTTCCAACCACATCCGAGGTCAAGATAACAATTGATCAACTGCGCAGTCTTCTATCAGAGGGTGATTTGACCTCAGACAATGGGCTAGCAACCAACCATCAGTGATATCACATTTACCCATGGAAGCAAGGTCCTTGGTGGCAGAACAATGGTTGGGGCGGAGCAAGACTGATCCAGTGGAGCCAACATTGGGTCTCTGGTGGAATTGTGCTGCTGATACCCTAGGATACCACTATCATCCCATTGAATATGCCGCACTAACAATTAGAACAGCTTATCAAGTTCCAGCCACGCAGTATGATCCTTTGGGCTTCATTGTACCTAACACCACCTAAGCAAAAGTGCTCATCCAACAGCTATGGTCCAAAAAAAGAGAATGGGATGAACCAAACCTGCCGCCTGATCTTCATGCTGCCTGGAACACTTGGGAAAGTGAGTTACAGCATCTTAGTTTGATAACCATTCCTCGCTGTTATTCATCAGTTCCCAACAATGCTCACCAAAAGTATGACCTCCATGTATTTTGTGACGCATCCGAGAGAGCGTATGGGGCAGTGGCTTACTTTGTAGAGGCCACCAAAGATGTCATTCATACTTTCTTTGTAATAGCTAGATCGCGAGTTGCTCCCAAGAGGCAACAGCCCATGCCTCGCTTGGAATTATGCGCAGCATTTGCGGGAGCACAGTTAGCAAAGCTTTTGAATGATGAAATCACTCTTACCATCCAGCAGACAATTCTCTGGACAGATTCTACAACTGTGTTAGAGTGGCTTCAGTCTGATTAAGTTTCAATATTAAGTTTTACTGGGCCTGGTCGTTGGAGTCAGCGGTCATCATTTTTAAAATTGGGTTATGAGCACTGGCCAAAGATACTTGAACAGGTAAAGTCAGAAGAGCTACCGGAACTGAAAGGTTTCACTATCTGCTGCCTAACCATTACAGAGCCAGATCAAACCCTTCCAGATGTTACTCAGTTCAGCACATGGAAAGAGTTAGTGGAGGCAACTCGACAGACATGTCGAAAGGTGACAGATGATTCGGAAAACACCCAGCTCATGGATCAACGTGAAGCAGAATTGGACCTACTGAGGGAGTGTCAAGCTCAGAGCTTTCCTGAGGAAATAGCAGCTCTTAAAACACACAAACATACCAATCCACAGTCGACTAACATGTCTTGCTCCAGAGTGGGATCCAGAGACTAATGTACTCAGAGTCAGAGGGCAATTACGGAGACTTGAAAGCCCAAGTGTGGAACAAATTCATTCAATAGTGCTAGATCCACAGCATCCAGCAACAAAGCTTCTCCTTAAAGACTTTGACGAGTTCTTGTTGCACCCAGGTACAGAACGAGTGTATGCAGAAATACAGAGGCAATACTGGATCTTACGAGGATGCCAAGCGGTTAAACACCACCAGCTTAACTGTGCGTCCTGTCAACGATGGCGAGCGCAGCCCAAGGTACCACTGATAGCAGATTTGCCACCAGAGCTGCTCAGGCTGCCCACCATTTTATTCTACAGGAGTGGACTGTTTCGGCCCTTATCATGTAAAAATAGGCAGAAGGATTGAGAAACGTTGGGGTGTCATTTTCAAATGCCTCTCCACAAGAGCTGTCCACATAGAGCTTCTCAACTCCATGGATGTGGACGCTTTCCTGCTTGCTCTCCAGCGATTCATAGCCAGACATGGCAGACTGAAGGAGATCAGGTCCAATTGTGGCACAAACTTTCTGACAATTTGACAGTAGGCTCAGTGGTCTTGATAATTGATCCACAATTTCCCAGAGCTCAGTGGCCTATTGGTAAAGTGGTTAAGACTGCGGTCAGTAAGGATGGGTGTGTGAGAACAGCAGATGTCCTTTTCAAGGGCAAAGTGTACACCAGGCTAGTTGCCCGCCTGATTCTGTTGCCAGCCTCTGAGAATGATACTTGCACATTTATTGCTCAAATGTGGGGGAGGCTGTTGTGAATTCTTTATGGTTTTTCTCTTATTGTCCGTAATTTGTTCTGTTTATGTGTTGGGTTATGAAAAATGGACTCCACTCATGTGCAACATCCTTGAGTGCAAGTTAAAGTTACCGACAAAGTAAGTTCATAACACGATTCTATGTTAAATGCGGAATGTTTGTGTGCGTGTCAACTATTTCTGGCACTAAGCCAATATTGACACTGTTTCGTGATCTGTATAATTATCAGTGAATTCGCACTAGCATGGATGCCAAAACAACTAATACTTGCAATATGAATATGTTTAATTCTTCTCCTTATGTGCATAATCCTATATTTTACAGTTTGTTATGTTACTATAATAATGCAGCATAATGTGATTTATGCTATTATGTTTCTTTCCATAGTTTATATCTTTGCTTTCTTAGTATTCTAAGTGGATATATGAGAGTTGTTGATAATGTTTCATTTGTAATTTACTGTTGAATGATAACAGTATGTAGAAAAGTTATTTATTTTGTTTTATTTGTTTATTACAGAAACTACCTCAGTTGTATACTGCCATGTGTACAAGGTCGAAACTTGCACAAAATAAAAGTGGAAACGAAATCTGATGATTCCTCCCTGATCAGAGTAATGAAGTGGTTAACACTATTAAAAAACTAGCAATCAGTGGGGCAATCCCCAACATGAACAATAATAATGATAAATGGTGACTGAAAATTTTATATTTTTTGTTAAACAAACCAATTGTAATTTTTATATATGCCATAGCTATGCATCACTTCACACTAGAAAAATGCTGCTATGGTGAATACGACCAGACTGGTCGTGGCGGGGGTGTTGCAACAATATATAGTGATATTCCCAATGTTACCCAGAAAACAGGATACAGGTTTAACTCTTTTGAAATACTTCTGCTAAATGTTACTCTGTCAGACATGCAAAAGAAATCTAATGTATCTCTTGCTCTGGCTACTGTGTATAGGCCACCAGGGCCGTATACAGAATTCCTAAAAGAATTTGCAGATTTCCTCTCAGACCTTCTAGTTACAGTTGATAAGGCTCTAATCATGGGAGATTTTAATATTCACGTTGATAATGCAAATGATACATTAGGACTTGCGTTTACTGACCTAATAAACTCCTTTGGAGTCAAGCAAAATGTCACCGGGCCCACTCATCGTTTTAATCATACACTAGATTTAATTATATCTCATGGAATCGATCTTACTGCTATAGATATTGTACCTCAAAGTGATGATATTACAGACCATTTCCTTGTATCGTGCATGCTGCGTATAACTGATATTAACTATATGTCGCAAGCGATACCATCTGGGCAGAACTATTGTTCCAGCCACCAAAGAAAGATTCACAAATAACCTGCCTGATCTATCTCAACTGCTATTTGTGTCACGGTTTTACGCTGCCTGAAGGAATACGGAGTCGAGGATAAACGGAATAAGGCTTTTAATATATCCAACACAGGGGATATCCAACATGGAGCACAGAGGTAGACACACGTAAGTAGCAAGTGCAAACGAAGACCCGACAAAACAGAACTGAAAGGACAAGGCTTAAGTACAAAGGATAATTGGGGAAACACAGGTGGATGGAATCATAAATTAGCAGGGACATGGAACACATGAGGAAGAGAATGGACACACCTGGGAACTAATCAAACACGGAAAGACAGAAACTGGGTCACGGGCAAAAACACATTAAATGAGTCCAGGTGTGTGACAGTACTCCCCCCTCCCGGTAGGTGCGTCCTCGCACCGTAGAAACAACAGGGGGAGGCGTAGGTGGGAACTTGGGAGGAGGTTCCGGTGGAGGACGGACTTCCAGGAGGGGGCCAGCAGACAGGGACCACAGAAGGAGGAGCCAAGGAGGAGACGACGGAGGAAGGAGCCAGGGAGGAGACAGGAGCAGGAAGAGCCAGATGGTCCACCAGAGACCAGCCAGGACGGAGATCCAAGGTGGAGTCGACGGCGGGAGGAGCCATGGTGAAGGAAGGGTCGACGACACCAGGGAGCCGACAGGCGGAGACTGCACCGGTGGGTGAGGAGCCCAAGATGGAGCAGCACAGCCGCAGAGCCAGGGTGACGATGAGGTTCCGGAGGGCCTAGGTGGAGCAGAAGGCTCAGGCGACCAAGGCAGAGGCGGGGTCCTGGCAGACCGCTGTGGAGCCGGAGCGACCGAGGATGGAGGTGGAACCGGAGGGAAGGAGGAGCCTGACAGAGCCGGAGGGATGGAGTGACGAGGTGGAACCAGAGGAGAGGAGTCCCGAGGTGGCGGATGGTCGACGACTGACCAAGGTGAAGCCGGAGGGACGAGGGAGCCCGGTGGAGCAGGTGGGATGACAGGCCACGGTGGAGACGAGGGAGCTAAGAGCCAAGGCGGAGCCGCTGGGTCGAAGGACCGAGGAGGAGTCCAGGGCTCGGAGGCTGGAGGCGGAGACAGGGCCTTAACACGCCAAGGCGGAGCTGGAGACTGGCAGTCCAGCGGCGAACCACCGCGCCCCGATGGCGCGGACTGAGGGTGAGCTGCGGGACTGACTGGCACCAGCAGGGATGGCGAGGAACTGGCTGGTCTAGGAGGAGGAGAGAGGAGAAGGATGGGAGGAAGGACAGGAGGATCAGGACTGGACGGAACCAGCGAAAGAGTAGAGGGACCAGCAGGTTTGGGAGGAGGCGGGAGAGGGAGGCTGGGAGGGAATACAGGAGACACAGAAGATTCAGGGCTGGGCGGAACCAGTGGTGAAACAGAAAAATCATGGCTGGGCGGAACCAGCGGAGACACAGAAAATTCAGAGCTGGGCGGAACCAGCGGAGACACAGAAGATTCAGAGCTGGGCGGAACCAGCGGAGACACAGAAGATTCAGAGCTGGGCGGAACCAGCGGAGACACAGAAGATTCAGAGCTGGGCGGAGCCAGCGGAGATACAGGAAACTCAGGGCTGGGCGGAACCAGCGGAGAAACGGAAAACTCAGGGCTGGGCGTAACCAGCGGAGAAACAGAAAACTCAGGGCTGGGCGTAACCAGCGGAGAAACAGAAAACTCAGGGCTGGGCGTAACCAGCGGAGAAACAGAAAACTCAGGGCTGGGCGGAACCAGCGGAAATGGAGCAGAGGAAATGACTGGAGGAGGTAGGAGTGGGAGACTGAGAGGGTATACAGGGGAATCAGGGCTGGACGGAACCAGCGGGGAAACAGGAATATTAGGGATTACCTCCGTAGACCAGTCCATCAGATCCAGAACTTGCTCCATATGACTTTCAGAGACTGCATATAGCTCACCCTCAGTCGCAGGAGTGTGGGCAGGGCTTTCCTCCACGCCCTCGATCTCCACGAGGACTCCCACGATGCACGGTGTTGCCGGCTCACACACCTGGTCAGTCGCGCTCTCGAGTTCCGGCTCCCTGTCAGTGGATGGCTCGGGCTCTGCGGCTGCGGTGGGCTCTGGCACCGTGCGGCGTGATGGTGGCTGGCTGGTCTCTGGGTCGGGAGTGGGGCTGGCGAGGTCCTCTATGGGGCAGACGGTGAGAGGTGACCCATTTCTCGCCAGAGTCCACTCCACGTATGCGGCGAAATCCTCTCGAGGACCATCTTCGGACGACAACGCTCTGCATTTGGAGTTCAGGCTGGTGTTGTAGAAGGTGCAGAGCGCGCCGTCCGGGTAGCTGGTGGCATTAGCTAATAGGAAAAACTGTCTGGTATGGTCCTCGAGAGAACGCCCTTCCTGCTTCAGCAGGAGGATGAGGAATTCGGGACGATAGAGGGGATCCATAGACACTAAGAAAAGAAAAGTCTGTGAAAAAACAAAAGCAAAACGGAGGGAAGAACACGCAGTTTTCTATTTTCTCTTTCTGGTCGGGTCTTCTGTCACGGTTTTACGCTGCCTGAAGGAATACGGAGTCGAGGATAAACGGAATAAGGCTTTTAATATATCCAACACAGGGGATATCCAACATGGAGCACAGAGGTAGACACACGTAAGTAGCAAGTGCAAACGAAGACCCGACAAAACAGAACTGAAAGGACAAGGCTTAAGTACAAAGGATAATTGGGGAAACACAGGTGGATGGAATCATAAATTAGCAGGGACATGGAACACATGAGGAAGAGAATGGACACACCTGGGAACTAATCAAACACGGAAAGACAGAAACTGGGTCACGGGCAAAAACACATTAAATGAGTCCAGGTGTGTGACAATTTGTACCCAAAAATACACATGAATTAGACGAAATTACTGACAACATGGCCACTATTTTCTCTAATACATTAGAAACTGTTGCCCCAATCAAATTGAAAAAAGTTAGAGAAAAACGTACTGTACCATGGTATAACAGTAATACTCACTCTCTCAAGAAAGTAACTCGTAGTCTTGAATGCAAATGGAGAAAAACTAACTTAGAAGTTTTTAGAATTGCATGGAAAAACAGTATGTCCAGCTATAGACAGGCTCTAAAAACTGCTAGGGCAGAGCATATACAGAAACTCATTGAAAATAACCAAAACAATCCAAGGTTTTTATTTAGCACAGTGGCTAAGTTAACAAATTACCAGACGCCACCTTTATGAATTTCTTCACTGATAAAATAGATAACATTAGAAATACAATAGCGAATGTAGATTCTACAACATCTAACACTTCAGTTTCATCCATCGCACCCAAAGATAAACTGCAATGCTTTACAACCATAGGACAGGAAGAGCTAAATAAACTTATCACTGTATCTAAACCAACAACATGTTTATTAGATCCTGTACCCACTAAATTACTGAAAGAACTGTTACCTGTAGCTGAAGAACCGCTTCTCAATATCATAAACTCATCGTTATCTTTAGGTCACGTCCCAAAACCATTCAAGCTGGCGGTTATCAAGCCTCTTATTAAGAAACCAAAACTAGATCCTAGTGTACTGGCAAATTATAGGCCTATTTCAAATCTTCCATTTATGTCTAAAATTTTAGAAAAAGTTGTTTCTGCTCAATTGAGCACCTTCCTGCATAAAAATGATCTGTATGAAGAATTTCAGTCAGGTTTTAGGCCCCACCATAGCACAGAAACTGCACTTGTTAAAATTACAAATGACCTGCTCCTTGCGTCAGACCAAGGCTGCATCTCATTTCTAGTCTTACTTGATCTTAGTGCTGCGTTCGACACCATAGATCATGACATACTCATAGATCGATTACAAAACTATACAGGTATTCAAGGGCAGGCTCTAAGATGGTTTAGATCCTACCTGTCTGATCGCTACCATTTTGTTTACTTGGGGAGTCATCTCATTTATCATCAGTAAAATATGGAGTGCCACAAGGATCCGTCCTAGGTCCCCTTCTATTTTCAATATATATATTGCCCCTTGGTAATATTATTAGAAAATACGGAATTAGCTTCCACTGTTATGGTGATGATACTCAGCTATATATCTCAACGAGACCAGATGAAACTTCCCAATTATCTAAGCTAACAGAGTGTGTTAAAAATGTAAAAGATTGGATGACACACAATTTTCTCCAATTAAATTCGGATAAGACAGAGATACTAATTATTGGACCAAAAAACACTACACAGAATCTTGTAGATTACAATCTGCAACTAGACGGATGTACTGTAACTTCCTCTACAGTCAGAAATCTGGGTGTTATATTAGACAGCAATTTGTCTTTTGAAAATCATATTTCCAATGTTACAGAAACTGCATTCTTCCATCTTAGAAACATTGCCAAGCTACGAAACATGTTATCTGTTTCTGATGCAGAAAAGCTAGTTCATGCATTCATGACCTCTAGACTGGACTATTGTAATGCACTTCTAGGTGGTTGTCCTGCTTCGTCAATAAACAAGCTACAGGTAGTCCAAAATGCAGCAGCTAGAGTCCTTACGAGGTCAAGAAAATATGATCATATTACCCCAATTTTACAGTCTCTGCACTGGCTACCTATTAAGTTCCGTATCAGTTACAAATTATCATTACTTACCTATAAGGCCCTAAATGGTTTAGCTCCAGCGTACCTAACTGGCCTTCTACCACGTTACAACCCATCACGCACCCTAAGGTCACAAAACGCTGGACTTTTGGTCGTTCCTAGGATAGCAAAGTCCACTAAAGGAGGTAGAGATTTCTCACATTTGGCTCCCAAACTCTGGAATAGCCTTCCTGATAATGTTCGGGGTTCAGACACACTCTCTCTGTTTAAATCTAGATTAAAAACACATCTCTTTCGCCAAGCATTCGAATAATGTATCTTTTTAATTGTGAGTGTAGTTGCATCTGATCAAAGGTGCATTTTTATTCATTAGCTTGGGTTAAACTAATTTTACTTTGTTGGATCAGCAGCTATGCTAATGATGTCTGTATTCTGTTTCTATGTTACGCCACGGGATTTACATCCCGTGGTAACTAGGATTTACACAAGCTCCAGTCTGGATCCAGAACACCTGAGAAGAGATGATGCTGACCCTCAGAGGACCTCAGATGATGCTAACCCTGAATCAACAAACAGAACTAACAATTATTGCTAAATGTGTGACTGAATCATATAATAACTTAATTATTAATATTGATAGTTCATCGTTTAGCTGACTACGTCTTTTATTATTATTATTTTAATTTTTTCTAAAATCCTGTTAAATGTGCACAAACTACGAGCTACTACTTAATATTGTAGAAACATAATTTTCTGTAAAGTTGCTTTGTAACGATTTGTTTTGTAAAAAGCGCTATACAAATAAACTTGAATTGAATACACCTAAATATTCAGTCAAGTAATGAATGAATGTTAATGAAATAATTAGGCTATATTGTATTTACTGACAACAACAGGAGACATGAATAAATGAGTAAAAGAATAAATATAGTTAACCATCACAATAAATAAATTCAAGTCAACAACATATGAAACAAAGCTTTATTCAAACACTGTTCTGTTTTTGGAAGTTTACAGGCAGTGAACCCACACCCATCCATCAGGCTCCTCACTGCTGCAGTCAGACTGAATCGGATCATGGATGAAACAGGGACATCACGGCTGTCCTTGTCTAAGTGCACAGAGAGGATGAGGAAGAGCATGATGTTCCCCTAAACCACACAACCCTGAACAAGAGCAGGAGAACATGTGTGGGACCTGACTGCTGCTGTCTGCTCCAAACATCTGTGTGCTGCTCTCCATGAGTACCACTACCTGTAAAACATTTAAACGGAGTAAAACGCTTTATATCTCATGTTGTCAGCATTATATTTATTGCTAAATTTAATTGCATATTTTAAAATTGCATGCTAATTTGATAAAGCTTCATTACATCTGTGGTGTAGTGAACTGGACTGGTCAGCAGAAGGTTGCTGGATCAATCTCCATCCTTGGAAATCGGGGCATCCATAGAAAAGATTTGTCTTTTCTAAATGTCAGTGAGATTAAGCACAAGGTGTTGCTTGACCATGAATGGCCAGACTTCCAAGCTGTGGGCTGTGAGTTCCTAAGGATAGTGAATTTGGTATTTTCCTTAGCTGTCAGTTATAATGATCAAAATTAAAAGAAATAAACATTTGAAATGTATCAGTCTGTGTGTAATGAATGAATATAATATACAAGTTTCACTTTTTGGATGGAATTAGTGAAATTGATGATATTCTGATTATATGACCAGCACCTGTAGCTAGACCATTGATTCAGTGGTATGAGCATTTTTTGTCTTCATTATTAATATTGTTTCAACAAATTAGGGTGCTAAAGTGATGCTGAAAAAACATCACTTTGTCATGTGAAATCAATAATAGTACCATTGAATTCTGAAAGAAATGTCAACATTGAGTGTGCAAAAATGATGTTGAAAAAATATAGCTTTGTAATGTTTGATAATATAATATAAAGATAAATAGTAAATTTCAACATTTCAACAGCAACTGAAACACAGCATCACATCAACATCACAAAAGTGATAAAATATCACTCTGTAATGTTGTAGCAATGCTATCACTGTTGATTTGGGGCTAAAATCTCAACATTATTTCAACAGTGCCAAAGATGTGTTGAAAAAATATCACTTTGTAATGTTTAATCAATATTATTACCATTGATTTGTGGTTAAAATATCTGTATTGCTTCAACATTAACTGAAGGTGCAAGAGGGATGCTAAAACAACATCACTTTGTAAAGTTAAATCAGTGTAATTGGCGTTGACGCATCAACACTGACTCATCTTGTCGATCTTGCAGATTACAATGTCAGCCAACGTTTTATGAATGTTAAAATACATTTTCTGTAAATTCATAATGATTCAATTTGATTGGACAGTGACTTAATTAATTAACTTTTAAGATTTGATTGACTTTATTAATTTTAGAAAACGTATTGTGTGTGTGTCATCATCTGAAAGCTGAATAAATAAGGATAGGTATGTTAGGATATGACAATATTTTGCTGAGATACAACTATTTAAAAAACTGAGGGTGCAAAAAATATAAATATTGAAAAAATCACCTTTAAGTTGTCCAAATGCCGTTTTTAGCATAATTACTAATCGTATTATTAATCAAAAATTAAGTTTGATCACTGATCTTTATATGACTGGATCGCTCATCGCGTTCTAAACTGCCAACAGACAGTGAAGCCACCAGAAGGGTTCAATCCGCCATTTTACTAATCCTTACCAGCAGAGAGCACAATTGAGTTACATTCAAACCGCTGACCTAAAATCACCCGATTTGAAGCAAATCAGTCAAAAGGGATGACTGACGGTGTTACTGGTTTTAAGCAGCAACACCGGTTACATCACTTTCCCACCGTGACACCATCGTTTAGATTTTTTTAAGTATTCGTTTTTTTTTCTTAAAATATTTATTTGAATTAAGTAATATGATATAATATAAAATAAATAATAATTATAAATAATTTAGTTTAAAAGAAAACACACACTGTACTGTAAGTCCCTTTGGATAAGAGCGTCTGCTAAATGCATACATTTATTTATTTTATAATTAAAAACTGAACGCAGCTACGCTGCTTGAGACTTAGTTCAACATCACCGAGTCATCTCTTCTCCTCTGTGTCCTGGCCATATCTTATGAGGACAGACAACTGACAGCCAACCTGAAAATCATATATATTTTAAGGAGGTCGCACACTTCAACTATGACTCAATACGCTGTTCAAATTCCTGCCGCGCGGCGCCATCTGCATAGTTTTATATTAAATTAGTTGGAAATTGAGCTCGTGCCTTTTCTATTATGTAAAAATAAAACTCTCCTTAGTTTATGCATATTGCATACAGGTTCACTAATATTCAATTCGGTGTTTTTAAGAGTTTATTAAAGGTGACATTTGCTTACAGTGTTTATACTCATCATCAACATCACTTATGTCAGTCGCTTTGGATAAAAGCGTCTGCTAAATGCATTTAATTTTAATTTAATTTAATTTTAAATTTATACAGTGATTGTTAGTGGTTACAGATAACATGCATACCTTCCACCAAAAAGCTCACATGCTTCATAATCAGATTAAAACTAAAACAACAACAGGTGGTGATTATAATGTGGGGTGGACTTAAGAGCTTAAATCTCTATGTTTACTTCTTATCCTGAGCAGGAAATGCCTTTTTTTAATCCACTTCATAGTCAGATCATTACAAAAGCAAAGAAACCATCAGATCGTGATTTCTGTTTGTTTGCATGTGTGTGTGTGCGTGCGCGCGTTTGTCTGTTTATGTCGCAGCGTTTGGCTATTCTGTTTTACTCCATGTGTCTTTTTTATTTATTTTGATCGCCTTATTGTCTGTATTAGCTCTTATTTAGTTCAGCTGTAAAATATGTTTTTTTTTATTCTAGAACAGTGGGAATTATGTTTGAAGATTCTGCATTCTAGCAGTAATTTTTTTTTCTTCAAAATGGAAATTTTATAGAGCCTGGTTTGGTGTTTGAAATTGTTTTAACCAGACTTTCTTTTCAGAAAACATTAACATGGTATTAAGTGATGTAGAAATACAGCAAATGTCATATGTATACTGTAGGTATGGACTATTTATATGTAGTCCAGAAAAAAAGATAAAAAATAAATAAATAAGGAATTTAATCGTTTCGTGTCTTAAATGTTGGTAAAAAAATGTTCTGATATGCACAATCAGGTTTTTTTTGTGTGTGGCTGAAGTCTAGACAAACAGTCGCCTCCGATATGACTTCCAAGGATAAACCACCTGCCAAGCCTTGTGATTGTAACAGACATGAGTGTGACCGAAAACACGCGTGTTTGCGTGTGCCGTGCTACAGCATGGTCCCCATTTCCGAGATTCTGAGGCGGCCATTACCCCATACCAAACCATAGACAGTAAAAGAAAACATCACATCCCTCGCAAAGGAAGACAGCAGCGTTTACAGACGTTTAATGTGTCTGTGTGCCAAAGTTAGGCCTCTGAGGACACCGTGTGGTTAGTGTGGGCTAAAACAAGCTGCTGTTTTTTAGTCACTGTTCAATTTAGCATTTTTGCAGTAGTAAATATTATTTCATACATTTTGTAGTGTAACCAACAGAACACTAGAGGGCACTCCTGTGGAGAAAAAGGTTATAGGGTTGTAATGGGAGAAGAGGAATAAATGGATGTTCAATAACAGAGCTGTTTGCATGTCCTGATGTTTCGCCTCCGAGTTTAAGATATAACCATCTGTTACATGGTGTCAGAAGTGGTTTCCACAACCTGGAAAGAATGAAATTAGGAATTGAGGGAAAAAAGAATGACGAGCCTAGTTCATGGCAACAGTGGATGCGGCGCTTTGAACGATTCAGAGTAGCATCGGGCCTTGCAGAAAAACCCTCCGCGTAAACTCTCTTTTTTACATTATGGGGGAGAAAAGTGACGATATATTAAATACGTTACCCCTAAGCGAGGAAGAGAAAAAGAGTTATGAAGAAGTCAAGAAGGCTTTAAGTGAGCGCTTTATCGGCAGACATAATGTTATTTATGAGAGAAATTCAACAGCAGATTTCAACAAGCTTGGCGAATCAGCAGAGAGTTTTATCACGGACGTGTATAAGCTCGCGGAACACTGCAGATATGGCGACCTTCATGAGGAAATGATCAGAGACCGTATTATAGTGGGCATAAGAGATGCAAAGCTCTCAGAGAGACTGCAACTAGATCCAAATTTGACATTGGATAAAACAATAACTCAGGTCAGACAAAATGAGGAAATAAAACGTCAGCAGCCAATAATAAGACGAGAAAAGTCTGAAGTAAAAGAAGTTAACGTTGATGCAGTCATAACAAAGAGAACATCTAAAGCAAAAATGACATTACAAAAAGCAGAGGGGACAGTGCAGAGAACGCAAAGTTTTTACAATACGACTCCTAAAATAAAACAGATGGTTTTCTGCAAGCGATGCGGAAAAAGTCCACAACACCCATGGAAATTGTGTCCAGCTAGAGAAGCGGAATGCAGAAAATGCAGAAAAAAAGGACATTTTGCTACAGTATGCCGGTCAGTTCAAAGACTCGAAGCGATCGTTGACAGTTCATATGATGAGTCTGCATTCTTGGGAACAATCCAGACCCAAAAACAAGAGAATATGTGGCAACAGAAAATACTGGTGAATAAAGAACCAATCACCTTTAAAATAGATACAGGTGCAGCAGTCACAGCTATTCCAGCATCTTTGTATTCAGCTGAAAAGCAAGGGAAACTCAAAGATTCCAAAAAGAAGATCCTGGGACCTAACAGTACTCCATTGAAAGTGATGGGTACGTTTAGTGCATGCCTGCAGAAGGACAAAAAGAGAATTTGGCAGGTGGTAACGGTGGTAACGGATCTAGTGATGCCGCTGCTTGGACTGCCTGCAATTCAAAGCTTACAATTACTGCAACAGGTAGCCAACATACACAAACCTGGAGAGCAGTACAAGGCAATGTTCAACAAAGTTTTCTCGGGACTCGGAAAATTAGAGGGCAGCTACAAGATCAAACTGTCGGAAGGAGCCGTCCCGTATGCTCTATCAGCCCCACGACGAGTACCGCTACCGCTCGTGGAGAAAGTAAAACTGGAACTCCACAGAATGGAAGAAATGGGAGTCATTCGACGAATCGAAGAGCCTACTCCCTGGTGCGCGGGTATGGTTGTCGTGCCAAAACTGAAAGGCAATATCAGGATTTGCGTCGATCTCACACGGTTGAACGAGAATGTGTGCAGAGAACGACACATTCTGCCAGCTGTGGATGAGACTTTAGCACAGCTAGAGGGAGCAGCTGTGTTCTCCAAATTAGATGCCACATCTGGGTTCTGGCAAATACCCTTGCATGAGCCTCTAACAACATTCATTACACCCTTTGGGAGATACTGCTTTCGGCGTCTTCCTTTTGGGATATCTTCGGCCCCGGAGAATTTCCAGCTCATTTGCCGACTCTCACGAAGCCACTGAGAGACCTGTTGTAATGACAATGACAACACCTGGACATGGGATGCACAGCAGAAAGAAGCGTTTGCAAAAGTAAAGAAAGAACTCAGCTCACCAGCTATACTAGCACAGTATAGTCCGAACAGTGAGACTATAGTTTCAGCCGACGCTTCATCTTATGGTCTAGGTGGGGTGCTCATGCAGAAACAAAAAAATGGTGAGTGGAGGCCTGTCGTATATATCTCAAGGAGTCTAACCCCCACAGAGACACGATATGCACAAATCGAAAAAGAAGCTCTTGCGACAACATGGGCATGTGAGCGACTCAGTGCATATTTGCTTGGATTGGAACTTACAGTGCATACCGACCACAAACCCCTAATATCACTGTTGGGCAACAGACCAATTGATGATTTACCTCCAAGAATTCTTCGTTTCAGACTGAGGCTGCTCAGATACAAGTACAACATCATGTACGTTCCAGGAAAACAACTGGTCACGGCAGATGCGTTGTCACGAGCGCCATCGGGACCTGAAAAATCAAAAGAAAACGAAACATTGGAGGATGAGTGCAGAGTTTTTGTGGATCTCATAGTTCAACAAATCCCTGCAACAAAAACAAAACTGAAACAGATTCAGGAAATGCAGAATGAGGATCTAACCTGCCAACAACTAAGACAGTATACACAAAAAGGATGGCCAGACCATCAGAAAATGGTGTCGGAACATCTCGTGCCATACTGGTCTCATAGGGCAGATATTCACGTGGCAAACGGTATCCTACTGAATGGAGAACTAATTCTGATTCTAAAACCCATGCAGAGAGAGATGCTCGAAAGACTTCATCAAGGTCATCAAGGAATGACGAAGTGCATTACAAGGGCACAGCAATCTATATGGTGGCCAGGTGTTATAAGAGATGTAAGAGAGTTAGTGGAGAGATGCGACATCTGCTGTCAACATTCCCAGCAGAAAACAGAGCAATTGATGCCAACACCTTGACCAGCGAGACCCTGGCAACGAGTCGCAGCTGATATCTTCCAATGGGAAGGAGGACATTATCTGGTGGTGGTTGACTATTTCTCGAGATACATTGACGTTGCAAACTTGCCATGTGAGTTCGCAGAGTTTTCCCGAGACTATGACTTCAAACATGTCACAAGCAGTCCACGTTACCCCCAGAGCAATGGAGAGGCAGAGCGAGCGGTGCGTACAGTAAAACAAATGCTGAGAAAGAACCAAGACCCTCAGAGAGCTCTTCTGGCCTACAGATCGACTCCATTAGCTCATGGGATCTCACCTGCAGAACTCTTGATGGGGAGAAGAATAAGGTCAACAGTCCCAGTTCCACCTAAATCTCTCACCCCAAGATGGCCTGACCTGAAAGTGTTCAGAAGAAAAGATAGGATGTTAAAAGAGAAACAACAGGAAACATTCAGATCTAGACACAGAGCGAAAAATCTACCAGTCATCATATCTGGACAGAAAGTGTTGATCAGGACATCGAAAACCACTGGAACGGTCCGGGGGGAAGCAGCAACGACAAGATCGTATCAGGTAGAAACAGAGATGGGAACACTGAGAAGGAATCGAGCTCATCTTACTGTTCTTCCAGAACCAACTCAGCAAGAGGTCAACGTTACAGTGACAAGGTCAGGTAGGATTTCCCGCCCACCAGAAAGAATGGACTTATAAGATGAATTAGCATAGGTAGACCTGCTGTCAAGAAAAGGGCAGAATAACCCCTTCAGCAGAGTCAGGAATGCCCAGGTAGTCTACCCTGGCTTCCAGCTTAAGAAAGAAAGTTCAATGTTATGTTGTTGAGATGTTTGTTCCCTGAAAAAAAAAGAGAATATATAACCATGGGGATATAAGTATGTAGAATAATAATAATAAAATGTTGAGACTAAAAGGGGGGGATGTAGTGTAACCTAACAGAACACTAGAGGGCACTCCTGTGGAGAAAAAGGTTATAGGGTTGTAATGGGAGAAGAGGAATAAATGGATGTTCAATAACAGAGCTGTTTGCGTGTCCTGATGTTTCGCCTCCGAGTTTAAGATATAACCATCTGTTACACATTTACTGTTGTGTTCCACAAAGAAAGAACGACATACAGATTTGAAACAACATTTGTATCTGTGATATGCTTTTTCTACAGTGAAATATACCATCAATGTGCCTTGACAGTATCAGTGATTTTGTTCAAGCTTAAAAGGAATGTACACTGTTATACAGCGAAAATTGCGAGAAATGGAAAATAGGAGGGCAGTGATCACTGATAGCACACGTAGCCTACATCACGGAGACATATATTTTACATCCGCATTTACATCAAGACATATATTTTTTAAAGTGTTTTCTCATTTGCAATATGATTCCTTTTGTTAATCTACCTCATCTATCATCTAATTAAATCATCATACTAATGCTCACTTGGCATCAACATAGATCACTTAGAAGTAATGCAAAACACTAGGAAGCGCTTTTGTTCCGCCCACTTCTGGCTTGACGCAGACCTGGGCTGCGTTCAGCCCCGACAAAATGTTGCATGCGTTGAACACACTGTTCTGATGACGCAAGTGTTGCAACTATGGCAGCTGAGAAGGCCATTATTTGTGTTCTTTGTGAAGAATTTTCGGAGCCATCTATTTAGCCTCACATAATGACTTTATTTGTAGTTCAAACGGTTTTAATACCCTGTATTTTCTTTCTCATTTGTAGGAAAAGCACTTAATTACCATTGTTTATTTCTATACCAAATGTCATACACTTGCAATGAAGCTAAAAATATAAACAACTACATCATTATGTTGATATCCTATATTTTTACAATAAAACTTACGACAAACATGTCTTCTAACATCCTCAGTTGTTGCGTATACCGAGCTGCAACAAACACATTTTTACATTATTTTCCTTGAAGACATTGTGCGAGTTCACTTTAATACAGCGTGCTTTATATACATGTTGCTGCTGATTGGACTGCAGTTCTGACACACACACACCAAACAAGAGAAAACGCATCTCAAACCCCGTTGCACACCGGTGCACGCCGTTTCCAGGAAACGTGACGTTCAGAACGGAAACCGTAGCAAAACGTTGCGCACCGTTTTGAACTTGAACATGCCCCTGGCGTTGCTGTCCTGAGACTGTAACTTAAGGGTTCTGCGGTTCTGCAGCTGGAGTAAGTTTTAGTCAGGGCGGCAAGGAAGTCGACCGGAAGTTGAAGTCGGCTGGGTGCCGCCATCTTGTAGCAGAACTTCACTTGAGTTAGCATCCCATTGACCTCACATTGATTTTGGCGTCACTTTGACAGCGAATAACTTTACATCTGAGGCGTTTAAAGACTCCGTTTGTCCATTATTTATTTCTAAAGATACACGACAATGTATAAAGGGCTCCATTACCTTCTATGTTACATTATGCCCCGTAGAAACAGTTTTTGTAAAAATAGGCTAACAATTGCGTCATAACCACTTGACTCTCTGACGCATTACCGTTCAGACAGGAGGAAAAGCTTGCAGGCAATTAACTTAATACGGCGTACTGGCGTTACATTTTAAAATACTATACAAAATAATTAATCAGAATACTTACTCCTGCTCACTCACGACAAAGAACTCCCCGCTCAAGCTCGCCGTCTCTGCAAGATTAACGATGGCAGTTTACACGCACAGCCACTAGAAGATTTACATCCGTCAGACAGGTTGCTGACGTCATCAAGCTTCGTTTGAGTCTGCGCGTCCGAAACGGAAGGGCTTCACTTGTCTCAATTGAGTTCCAATGGGGTCGCTGTATCCATTTCTTTTACTGTCTATGGTTTTAATCTGGCCAACAAGGGGTGCTCATTCACTTGTATAACGAAACATACTTTAGAATGTAAAAAAGAAGCAACCTTTTAATAAAGCGTTAAACCGGCACCTGTCAAAAAGTACGTCGTTCACACGAGGCATTTAACTGGCCTCCTAACATTCTGTTGTCATTAATTTCCCACCTTAAATATGAAATTGACCTAATTGTTTAGACTGGTAGCGCATGGTGGCCATATTGAGCTTATCAGGAGCGCTACCCCTCTATTAGAGCAGCTTCATTAAGGCGCAAACTACGAATGCAGCTGTTGCATGCAGTAGGCAGAGACTGGTTCCTCTCTAAGCAGGATAGAGCCTGGTCAATACACTGGTGGGAGATCTTTGGGAAAATGCAGCTTGCTGCTGCAGCTACTTTCAGTCTGGCCAGCAGAGGGTGATCATTCTTGGCTTGAATGAGTGCAAAACTCCTAGTGTATTGACATGAACTTTAGACTGTGAAAAGGAGCATCCTGCAGATGAGCCATTAAACTGGCCTCCTAACATTCTGGCATCATGAATCCCCCACCTCAATTACGAATTTGAATTCGTTTTCTTTTTGAAGCTTTTGGCACATTCTGATGGCTGGTAGGCCTTTCTGAAAACCTAGCTTGTTGCTGTAGCTAGTTTTAGTATGGGCAGCAGGGGGTGCTCATTCCCTGACTTGTATGGTTACAAAAGTCTTAGAATAAGGAATCGGACTTCAGAGTGTAAAAAGAAGAGTCCTTTTGATAAAGCGTTAGACCTGCACTACACACACACACACACACACACACGTTTGTTTTTGTGAAAAGTGGGAACATCCCATAGGCGTAATGGTTTTTATACTGTACAAACTGTGTATTCTTTTCACCAACCCTAACCCTAACCCTCACAGGAAATGTTTTGCTTTTTTACTTTCTCAAAAAAAAAGAAGAAGAAGAAAAAACGAATTCATGGTTTATAAGCATTTTTAAAAATGGGGACATGGGTTTTGTCCTCATAAGTCACCCTCTCCTTGTAATACCTGTGTCATACCCATGTCATTATAGAGTTGTGTCCTGATGTGTCTCAAAAACATGCCCACACAAACACACACACACAAATAATAATAATAACAAAATAATAATACCTTATACCGTGCGCCAATATAAAGTCATTTTTAGTAGCCTATTGCTATTAATATTATTTTCTAAAGTAAGGTACATATAATGTAAAGTTATGACATGTTTTTGCAACAGCTCCACTCAACTGCAA
>NC_068418.1:29466414-29493665 GCF_023724105.1 Carassius gibelio | reverse complement strand
CAGGTGCATCTCAATAATTAGAATGTCGTGGAAAAGTCCATTTATTTCAGTAATTCAACTCAAATTGTGAAACTTGTGTATTAATTACATTTATAAATAAAATAAAAGTAGTTTAAGTCTTTGGATCTTTTAATTGTGATGATTTGGGCTCACATTTTACAAATACCCACCAATTCACTAGCTTTACAAATTAGAATTCTTAATAGGACCAATAATAATAATAATAAATTAGTACAACAAGTATGTTCATTTACTGTACATGTACTCAATATTTGGGAGCGGTTCCTTTTGCTTTAATTTCTGCCTCAGTTCGGTGTGGCATGGAGGTGAATAGTTTGTGGCACTGCTGAGGTGATATGGAAGCCCAGGTTTCTTTGGCAGTGGCCTTCACCTCATCTGCATTGTTTGGTCTTGTTTCATCTCAACAAATTAGAATATGGTGACATGCTAATCAGTTAATCAACTCAAAACACCTGGAAAGGTTTCCTGAGCCTTCAAAATGGTCTCTCAGTTTGGTTCACTAGGATACACAATCATTTTTGGCCCCTGCCTGCACTGCCAAAAGCACCAAAAGTTGGTTAAATGACAATGGTGTTGGTGTGCTTGACTGGCCAGCAAACTCACCAGACCTGAACCATATAGAGAATCTATGGGCTATTGTCAAGAGGAAGATGAGAAACAAGATACCAAAAATTGCAAATGAGCTGAAGGCCACTGTCAAAGAAACCTGGGCTTCCATACCACCCCAGCAGTGCCAAAAACTGATCGCCTCCATGCCCCGCCAATTGAGGCAGTAATTAAAGCAAAAGGAGCCCCTACCAAGTATTTAAGTACATGTACAGTAAATGAACATACTTTCCAGAAGGCAAACAATTCACTAAAAATGTGTACTTATGAAGTATTCTAATTTGTTAAGATAGTGAATTGGTGGGTTTTTGTTAAATGTGAGCCAAAATCATCACAATTAAAAGAACTAAAGACTACTTCAGTCTGTCTGCATTGAATTTATTTAATACACGAGTTTCACAATTTGAGTTGAATTACTGAAACAAATGAACTTTTCCATGAAATTCTAATGTATTGTGATGGACCTGTATAATACAGAGATGCTGTTAATGTATCTTTTAGAGAAAACACTTTTACTTTCAAGACTTCTGATATGTTATAGAGGGTCAGATAATTATTTAGCTACTTGTTTTGTAACAGTGTGAGCCTCTTTAAAAAAGTTATTGAACTGAAGGGGGTGTCTCTATGAAGAAAAACATACAGTATAATACAGGGACGCTGCAAATGTATCTTTTAGAGCAAATAATTGTACTTTCAGTACTCCTGATATGACGAAGAGGGTCAGATAATTATTTAGCAGCTTGTTGTGTTTTGAGACTCCTTTAAAAAGTTATTGAACTGAAGGTGTGTAAATAGAGAAACTGAATACAGTGATGGTACTGTACTTTTTGAACATCTATATTAAATACTTGTACATTAAAGACTTAATGTATGTAATTGAGAGTCAAATAAATATTTTGCAACTTAGCACTAGGTTCCTTCTTTCAAAAGCTGTTGAAGTGGATTGTGGAAAAGTCATTGTGGAAACCCATAAAAACATTGATGGTACAAATTTAATATATGTTAAGCACAAATTCTCATAAACCATCTTGAGAAAAGTTTTGCCATAGTTTTAGAAATGTTCATCCAAAATCAACATCGTGTTTGCTGTCATGATTTCTGAGTACTTGTCAATAATCTGATGGATTCAGTACCATGCAAAGTGACATTTCTGCAGGAATGTAAACATCAATCAATGCACATGAATTGTGAGTTTAATGTTAAACAAAGATGTCATAAAACAGAAAAACAGTTCAGCCTTTTTGCATTTTCATTCAACACCTGGAGAACACTGTTACACTGTTAAGTCTTTATCATACTTAAAATCAGAAAAACAGAGGTGAATAAAACAGCAAGACATGGGCTTTAGTATGTTCTGTAGTGTCCAGACTAGATGTTCCAACTTGCTTCAGAGAAGTTGACCCATGCTTTCAAAACCTATTGAAATAAATTATATCATTGTTAAAACCAACAAATCAACACAGTTCTTATTCATTTGCAGGCAAATAAATAAAAACAGTTGTGTTTTTATTTATTTTTAATAGAAACACGTAATTTGTAGATAGTCCCTCAGATAGGCGATGACGTCACGACACTCCATAGAGGTAAGCGTGTTTATCAGCGTCTTTAAAACGTCGAGTTCGACATAAAAATGTGTTCTGAAATGTACTCATCATGGTCGGTAATGATACTTGACCGAAAGTGTCTTTTTCAAGTGCATATTAACAAAGTTATTGAACGCGGAAGTCCGAATGTCTGAATATAAAACCAACTTTACCCAAGTTCCTGCCCGCCCCTGTACATTACACAAAGAGAGTCAAAAATGTCATTATAAAAGTCATCTATTGACAGCCAGGCTTCCTGCCCAGCGTTCGTCGCAGCGCTCCCGCCCCCCTGCGTGTCGCTGGTATTAGGACTTCTAACTAGCAATTAGCTTGTTAGCCATAATTAATAATGTGTGCCAGTAAAGAGAGTAACATACTTACCACTAGTGCCACCGACGGAAGTCAAATCCAACGCATCCATCTCCACGCTAGCATTCCTTTTGGCCCGGGTCCGCACGCCTTTTCTACTTTTGTCGGAGTTCTCCATGTCATAAACAAACTGCTGCTGCACAATTCCTTTGTCCCCTGTTGATGACGTTCGAAAGCGCGAGTTTTCCTTTGTCCCACATTGATTACGTATGAAAGCGGGAGCGCGATTTCTCCCACCTATCAAACTAGCTGTCACTATCCCTACTATCGAAAGCAATTGTAAAAAAAATAAAAAAAATAAAAATAAAAATGAGCAGATTAAGCCGGCTAAAGAAGCTTATTAATGATCCCAGCTCTACAAAGAAAACCCTGAAGATGATTAAGTGGCTTCAGAAAAGGAAACTGCTAAAAACAAAAAATAAATGCAGAATTTGTCATCGGGACATGAAAATGAAGAAAAGGACGAACAGTGGAGACCAATATGCTTGGTAAGATACACACACTAACACACACACACACACACACACACACAGGCTATATATATATATATATATATATATGTATATATATATATATATATATATGTATGTAGGCTATATAATTTGCATTGCACTGAAATAATTTGCATCGCACTGAAACAATCAAGATTTTACGTATATATATATATATATATATATATATATATATATATATATATATATATATATATATGTAATTTGCATCGCATTGAAACATAATCAAGTTTTTTTTTTTTTTTTTTTACAATAGGATTTGTCGACAAGCAGGAGCACATGAGGGAAGGGCAAAACAAATTTCTGTCAGGCACAAATCAATATTCAGTGGATCAAAGGTCTCCTTCAGTAGGTGGATGCAATTCCTGTACAGGTAGGAATACAACAGTTGTAATATAAATATGTATATAATTAACTCACTTTTGTCACTGTTCTCTTTGTAATTTGCATAAAATAATGCATACAGTGTAAATTATTTAAAGGCATTCATAAACATTACATGTTCTTTTTGGCTTTAAAGGTTTTCTCAGGGTCTGCGGTTACGGCAGATAGACATGATGGACGACAGCATTGCAGGCAGTTCAGCAACACTTAGTAAAATGGCAAAGAAAATAAGGGAAGTCTGTGTCACAGCAGTTGAAAGGATGAGAAGGCGTACAGGTCAGCAGATTGGTGGAAGAAGAGAGTTTGTTGTGATCGACGAAAGCCATTTTCGGCACAAAAGAAAGGTATGTTATAGCAATAGCAACTTTAAATAAATTTAAAATATACAGTGATATGCGAAAGTTTGGGAACCCCTTGCAGAATCTGTGAAAATGTGAATAATTTTAACAAAATAAGAGAGATCATACAAAATGCATGTTATTTTTTATTTAGTACTGTCCTGATTAAGATATTTTACAAAAAATATGTTTACATATAATCCACAAGACAAAAAAGTAGCTGAATTTATTAAAATGACCCCATTCATAAGTATGTGAACCATTGATTCTCAATACTGTGTGTGGTTACCTGATGATCCACGACTGTTTTTGTGTTTTGTGATGGTTGTTCATGAGTCTCTTGTTTGTCCTGAGCAGTTAAACTGAGCTCTGTTCTTCAGAAAAATCCTCCAGCTCCTGCAGATTCTTCAGTTTTCAAGCATTTTTGCATATTTGAACCCTTTCCAGCAGTGACTGAATGATTTTGAGATCTGTGTTTTCATACTGAGGACAACTGAGGGACTCAAACACAACTATTAAACAAGGTTCAAACATTCACTGATGCTCCAGAAGGAAACACGATGCATTAAGAGCTGGGGGGTGAAAACTTTTGAACAGGATGAAGATGTCCCAAATTTTCTTATTTTGTTTAAATATCATTGTTTTTCATTTAGTACTGCCCTTCGGAAGCAACAGAAGATACTTGCATGTTTCCCGGAAAAAAAAAAAAGTAAAATTTACCTTGATATTTGAATTGCAATTGATATTAATGCATCGTGTTTCCTTCTGGAGCATCAGTGAATGTTTGAACCTTTTTTAATAGTTGTGTTTGAGTCCCTCAATTGTCCTCAGTATGAAAAGATGAATCTCAAAATCATTCAGTCACTGCTGGAAAGGGTTCAAATATGCAAAAAATGCTTGAAAACTGAAGAATCTGCAGGAGCTGGAGGATTTTTCTGAAGAACAGAGCTCAGTTTAACTGCTCAGGACAAACAAGAGACTCATCAACAACCATCACAAAACACAAAAACAGTCATAGATCATCAGGTAACCACACACAGTATTGAGAATCAATGGTTCACATACTTATGAATGGGTTATTTTAATAAATTCAGCCATTTTTTTGTCTTGTGGATTATATGTAAACATCTTTTATGTAAAATATCTTACTCAGGACAGTACTAAACAAAAAATAACATGCATTTTGTATGATCTCTCTTATTTTGTTAAAATTATTAACATTTTCACAGATTCTGCGAGGGGTTCCCAAATTTTCGCATACCACTGTAGGTTCCAAAGTTATTGTTATTATAATGTATCTGTCTACCTCTGTGTTTGTTGTCTCCATTAGTATGGTAGAGGAAGAATGGCTGGTGGGTGGAAAAGAAAGAAGTGGGTCTTTGGAATGTTAGGTGTGAAGCATCAGCAAAAAAAATCCAGAAAACCTATTCTACGTCTTCTGGAAAAAAGATCTCGAAACCATCTAGTCCCTTTGATTGCGCATCATGTGAGGCCTGGGTCATCAATTATCAGTGACGAGTGGCGTGCCTATCACATACTCCCTGCACTAGGGTACAACCATCACACCGTCAACCACAGCAGGTGTTATGTAGATCCCCACACTGGTGCCCATACCCAACATATTGAATGGGCCTGGAGATCTTACAAGGAGCAGATCTGGAGGCTTAGGGGAAATCGGACTGAGAGTTTGCTTTCTGACCACCTTGCAGTGATAGAGTGGAATGAATGGCTGGCAAAGAAACACTATGATGGTGCATTTGGCAGACTGATTCATGACATTTCAAGAATGTACAAGTAGTATTACTTAGTCACTGTAACAAGCGTAAGAGCACTTTATATAAGAATTGATATAAAACGTAATTTTCAAATATTGTTTGATCATTTGATCATCAATTTTATTTTTCATTTTATATGAAGTGTACAGTTTAATTTTTGCATCTTGAAATAAATATTTCTATGTTCTGTATCACTCTGTGTTGTTTGTTTCCTTTTTCTGTTTAGAATATAAATGAGCCTTTAAATCTCCTTTATGAATGCTTTAGAAAGCATAAATAGTCCTCACTTTAGATGAGCTCACAAAAATAGTTAACTGACCACTTCTAAATGTTTTATAACTACCTGAATTAATCATGAATTACAGTAGGAATATGTGCTAATAAAGCATTTATTAACACATTGACTAACTATTACTAAATGTCTAAATAATATGCATAAGTGTTCATTTAAATAGTTTATTAATCATTTACTTACACTTCCTAAATGATCTTATGAAGCACTGACAACTCCTAAATAACTGCTTTGTAAATAGTGTAATACTTAATTTACAAATGATAAATTGATCATTAATAAAGTATGAAAAAACAATTATTAAACGCATTATAGATATGCTTTTAAATCAAGAATAAAGCATTTATAGCTGTATTTATAAACTGCTTACTAATGTATATTAATGGTTTATAAATGATGAATTGACTATTTACTAATGCTTAACTAATGCTTAACTAATGCTTCATAGTGTGCAGTTATTATAAAGTGTTACCGAATGGGCTTGTGTAGTGTTTAAATATTTATTATCTACTTTGCATATCTGCAGTTCTTGGTACATTTGTTGTTGTTAAAGTTCTACAGTTAACCTATGGGCTATGGCAGTCTTTGTTTTGATACACTATTATGTTGAAGGCCTACAGAGAAAATATTGTTGTATCTTTAAGCAGTTGCACTTGTTCTGAATGCACTTTCTTGTAGTAGTCCTACAGAGAAAAATTTAAAAATGCACTTGACCTAAATGCACTTTGTTTTTATTTAATTTTAAAACCTTTCTGCAGGCCAGTAGGTCTCTACCTTATTATTTAATGTACACATGAGTGGGGTCAAGTTAAACATTTTAGTTTGAATTTGTTATTTTATATTGTGCATTGTTGCAATGTGCTAAATAAATATTTGCATAATTTGTAATTGATTTATTCTTTGAAACTTTAATATTAATTTATGCAATTGCAATGCCTTGATTTTAGTAAAGTTAGTACACAGTCATAGCCATAAATGCAATGATACTAATAATTGGCATAATTTATTTCGGTGTTTCGGTTTTCGGCCTTGGTTTCCTCTTTTTCGGTTTTTTTCAGCGAAAAATGGCAGATGGAGCAATAATAACTGACATGATCCATGATATCATGATATTTTTAGTGATATTTGTAAACTGTCTTTCTAAATGTTTCGTTAGCATGTTGCTAATGTACTGTTAAAAGTGGTTAAAGTTCCCATCGTTTCTTACTGTATTCACGGAGACGAGCCGTCGCTATTTTCATTTTTAAACACTTGCAGTCTGTATAATTCATAAACAACTTCATTCTTTATAAATCTCTCCAACAGTGTAGCATTAGCCGTTAGCCACGGAGCACAGCGTCAAACTCATTCAGAATCAAACGTTAACATCCAAAATAAATAATTTACTCACATAATTCGAAGCATGCATACAGCATGCATGACGAACATCTTGTAAAGATCCATTTGAGGGTTATATTAGCTGTGTGAACTTTGTAAATGCGCTGTAATATAGTCCAGAGCTCGTGTGGCAGGGAAGACGCTCGCTCTTAAAGGGGTTAAGTTTTTTTGTTTATTTTTTTCTTTTTTTTAAGTTTTTAGGTTTTATTGTTAATGATGCCCCAAAATAGGCAGTTAAAAAAAATAATTAAAAAAAATCTATGGGGTATTTTGAGCTTAAACTTCACAGACACATTCAGGAGACACTTTAGACTTATATTACATATTTTAAAAACATGTTCTAGGGGACCTTTAATGAATTAAACTCAATCAAATCATCTCCCTCTCACACACAAATAAAAAGAGAATCAAATATGCGAACACAACCATGCACATGCAAACAATACACTTTTCACTCATACACATGCATACATTCACTCACAAATAATAATAAATCACATGAATCAAATGTATGAGTTTCTTTGTTCTGCTGAACACAAAGGAAGATATTTGGAAGAATGTTTGTAACCAAACTGATCTCGGTCCCCATTGACTTCCATAGTATATATTTTTTCCTACTATGGAAGTCAATGGGGACCAAGATCTGTTTGATTACAAACATTCTTCCAAATATCTTCCTTTGTGTTCAGCAGAACAAAGAAACTCATACAGGTTTGGAACAACTTGAGGGTGAGTAAACGATGACAGAATTTTCATTTTTGGGTGAACTATCCCTTTAATAAAATATTAATACATAACTCTCATGCCTTGGCAACGTACAGTAGGTTTAATAATAGTTTGTTCATTTACAGCAGCATTAACACAGACAAATAGTAAAGGTAATAGGTAATGGTTCAATTAAAGGACTGAGACAAAACACTTGTGACTCCTGCACTGTAGGTTAGAAAAATTCATGTTAATCTTGCATGTGACAAACTAAAAATAACATAGCTTATGTATGCTGTAGTTTTGCTTGGAATCAAATAGCAAACTCAGAACATGCAACCTCTGTGCACACAAACAGTGGTGGGGAATAAATTCTTCACATTCTTATTCACGCAAACTATATTTAAGTTGGAAAACAAAACTTGACAAAATAAAACATTTAAGTGCAAAAGAAGAAAAGAGGGGCATGCTACAGAAGGCTTTTGTTGAGTCACCGCTGACGGGCTTAATCCATATATTTTTTACTTCCCAATTTTTATTGTAGCTGCACAGTCTTTTCTTTTTTGCAGGTTTATCCATATTTGCAGTTTTACCCACATGCCAAATCGATTATCGACTTTTTGTGTGTGTGTGTGTGTGTGTGTGTATGTGTGTGTGTGTGTGGGGGGAGGAATTGGCGCATTTACAAAGTATACTGATGCGCGTGAGAGGAGGGGGGCTGTGATTGGATGATGATGATAGGTCAGGTGTGAGGTGTAGTGTGTGTGTGTTGCCGTGTCGGTGATCATTCTCAAGTGTCGTGATCAGCACTGCTGTTGTATCAGTGGTTAGATCAGCGCAGTAGTAAAAAAACGGGACAAGTGAGGTCCCATACGGGACAAATCAATTAGGCTCAAAATGCGGGACGTCCCGCCTAATTCGGGACAGTTGGCAACCCTACTGTATGTGGACCTTTTGAAACTGACATCCATAGTCCATAACTACTGTAGTTTTAACTTGATTTTAATACATAAATTCAGTTAAATCATCAAACATTTCTATGACTTGCCAGTGACTTGTTTGACCCAAGCTATGACTTGAATTGAATTGCTTGACATAAAGTAGTGACTTGCTTGATTCTCACAAAAATTGACTTGGACTTGCTTGAGACTTACTTGCGACTTGCACATGTGAGACTTACTCCCACCTCTGGTTCTTGGTGTTAGATATGACAATAGACGAAACAAAAGAACTGGCACCTATGACTAGTGTTACATCCAGAGCCAGAAGGGCTTTTGTTGCTGTGCTTTGCATGTGTTTTTCTCATTCTGTCTTTCTCTCTCCCCACAGGACAAGTGTTACCACCTGACCTCATTAATGAGTATCCAGTTGTGATTGGATGATGGGAGGGGAGAGAGAGTATTTAAGCTGCAGCTATCATCAGAGCAGTGTTTGTGGTGGTTTGATTGTGTGCAGCAGCTGAGGTTTCAGCTTCAAACTCAGATGTGACATTGTTTTGATGCTAGTAGTATTAGTGACTTTGTGTATCTTTACCTCTTCTGTGTGAACTTGAATGAAGTAGATTTTCTCACCTTTAGTTTCACTGTTTACATTCCATGGTTGAGACTTAAGAGAGAAGTTAAAAAAAAAAAGTTATTATTGGGGACTCCAATATTGCCCGCCTGCCACAACATAACTATCCTGCACTCCAGATAGATAATTTTCCTGGAGCAAAGTGGCAACATGCGGCTTATCTATTGACAGGTGCTACAATAGTAGTGGAACCACACAAGATCATTCTGTCCTTCGGCCTAAATAACAGACAGCAAAGATTCAGAATAAATGCACTTGCTGAACTTCAAAAGGCTCAAAATGCTGCTGCTGCTGCGAGGCAACCCAATACTGAGGTGCTTATTCCAGTGATCAATTATTCGCCTACACTCCCTCTTGCAGAACAAACAATGGTGGACCACATCAAGAGAGGTGGTGGGAGCATCCCAGCTCTACCAGCTAAACAGTTCCGCGTGGAAAGTGATGGCATTCGCTGGAAACCACTCATGGCCAGGGCAATATTTGAACATTGGAGGGTACATTTAAACTAGCAGATTCCCAGAGTACCACAAAAGAAGAAAAAAATAAACTGATTGTGAATTTATCAAAGACGTTTCAACTAACACCGGCACAATGGTCAGTACAACTCAGAGGTCTCTCCTTCATTCCTACCCCGAGAGGGGTGAAAACACAAAAAATACAACTACTGAAGGACATTCAGACCTATCACCGCCAGGTTAGACTTGAAACTTTCTTTGAAGGAAAAAAAGTGAAGAAACAAAAAAATCCCCTTTACTGGGCCTTCGGAGTGGACCCCTTCACTCACTAGTCTCCCCCCACAAATTACGCAGCTCATAAGGGGGACAACTACGCGCTTACACATTTAAACTGGGGTCTAAGGGTTCCAGAAAATCTCACAGGGGAAGAAAAGAGCATTATTAGAATTACAGAAAAATAAAGATAGTATTATTAAACCGGCAGACAAGGGGAAGGCCGCTGTCATCCTCGATAAAGACCAGTACATATGGGAGGGTGAAAGACAGTTGTCTGTGACCGACCATTATTGTGCTCTCCAAGAACCCATTTACCCACAGACACGAGCGATAGTAGAGGAGATTTTAAATGAAATGGTTGAAAAGAAAATTTTAAGGTGGGCGCAGAAAGAGTATTTATTGGGAGATAGCTGTCCGCGGCCTAGACGATTGTTACGGTTAGTTATGTTTATATGGTTATTGTTTGTGTTTTTACTTGATTTTGATTGGTTTTTCTTTTTGTACTTTGGCCGCTGACCGTTGACGCCTCCCGTCGGAAGTATAAAGGGCGAGGTCGCATCTGTTTCCGTTGGGGACTGGTTTGGGCTGGGCTGTGCTGAGTTTGTTTGCCTCATGAAATGTTTGTGTAGCCCAAACGTATGCCTGTTTTGTTATCCCCCACATTGTATATTTGTTTCACTTTTGATTATCTTGTATATCCTTTTGTATTCTGTTTCTTACTTGATTTAAGTAACCGTGCGCTTTGTTCACCAGCCTGGCCAGGTAAGACGGAGAGCAGGATACTATGTCACGTGACTTACATTGCGTTTCACGTAGGTTATTTTCTATGTATTAGGTCATTAGTTTAGGAGTGTTGCCACCCGCTGTAAGTTTTGTTTGGTTTAGTTAGTATAGTTAAGTTAGGGCGTGCCAATGGCATGCTGAAGATGTTATTTTGTTTTTTGAATAGTCTAGGTTAGATTTAAAGTCCTTAGTTAGAAGGTTTTTATTTTATTCTGTTCTTTGATTTGGCAACACTCGTGCTCTCCATTGGTTCGTTTGGTGAGTTTGTATTCATTTCAAAGTTCTTTCTTTTTCTTTTGGTTATTGTTAATTGTAAATACATATTTTTGTATATATTTAAAATTTTTCCTTTGTTCTACTGGTTGGGGGTGTAAATTGAATAAATATTCTCTGCTTGAACCTCTGTCCTCCTCTTCACTACATGTTCACTGTTTGATTTTGCACTAATATGCTAAGTTTAATTTTGGTAATTTAGTTTTTCTTAAATGTTGCATTCCCTTAATGTCCCTAGGCAACGTGAAATGTTTTTGGGTCGTAACAACGATTTTATCTACTCCCTAAGATCCACAAAGAACCCAACAAGTGGAGTAAACCAGGTGAAATTCCACCCAGCCGGCCGATTGTATCGGACTGTAACAGCGAGACATATTATACAGCTGAATACATCGAGCATTATTTAAATCCCATTTCTACGCGCCACCCCAGTTATCTTAAAGATACGTATGATTTTATAGATAAAATACAGAAAATTATTATACCACCTAACGCTCTCCTCTTCACTATCAACATTGATAGTCTGTACACAAATATCGAGACGGAGGCCGGTTTAAAAGCTGTGGAAAGGTGCATGCAGCAGTACCCTGATCCAAATAGACCCGATACATACATTTTAAAATGATTAGAGATTAACTTAACTAAAAATGATTTAGAATTTGATTCTAAATTTTACAGGTCAAGGGCACTGCAATGGCAAGAAATGTGCCCCTTTGGACGCCAACATTTGTATGGCTGATTGGGAACGCACAGCTCTTTCCACAGCTCCTAAGCGGCCTCACACATATTTTAGGTCCTTGGATGACATCTGGGGAGTCTGGACTCACTCAATGGAGGATTTTATAAAATTTACTGACCACCTGAATCACCATCAACGATCCATCAAAATTAAGTACACAGTGGACTTCAATGAGGTCAATTTTCTGGCCGTCGTGTCGTTCAAGGGATCAGGATTTTTAGAAACAGGCTTGCTGGACTTTAGAATTTACTTTAAGGACACAGATACACACTCTCTGTTACACAAACACAGCTTTCATCCAAAGCACACTTTTCGAGGGATCATTAAATCACAGTTTTTGAGATTCAAAAGAATATGCACGCAAAATGCGTCCTTCTTCTCAACGTGAATGTTCTTTTTTCGGCCCTCAGACAGAGAGGTTATTCTCGCTCCTTCTTGAGAAAAATTCTGAAAACTTTTGATCAACCTAGAGTGATTCAGGAGGTCGAGACCACTCCAAGAGATAAGATCGTGCCCTTGGTTGCACATTTCTCCCTCCAAAGCCAGCAGCTGAACCTTTGTGTAAAAGCTAACTTTCAAAAATTCCTGGAACCCTCGAAATTTCTCAAACGACATAGACCCATTGCAGCCTACCGCAGAAACACAAGTGCAAGAGACAATATGTCGGTCAAACCAAAAATGAGTTAAGGGTCAGAATTTACCGACATGTACACAACATCACTCATAAAATTGAAAAGTGGAGACTGTTGTCCAGCACTTTCTCTCACATGGAGTTCAGTCACTGCGTGCAACAGGATTGCAGGCCAACCCAACCTGGTCACTCAAGGATCGTCTCAAAGCAGAGGCCCTTTGGAGACTGGACACGTGGTATCCTAGGGGGCTAAATGAGACCTAAAGGCCCTCAGAATGCTAGAATTAGTTCCTCTCTGATCCACTTCACCTCTCATTTCCCTAAGCCTAACCTTCTGTTGACCTGGAGAAAATCACCCTTCTAAGGTGAACCCACCACTTTTCTAACACCTACCCACACCACACTTAATATCTAAACCTAACATCACTGTCCTGCAATTTGTATTTCACCCCTTTTTTTTTAAACCCCATATTAACCAGCCTGCGTATTGTTACCCCCAGATACAATAACCCGGTCTACACAATAGCCCGGATTATTTTTACCCCAACATGTTCGGCTTTATAGAAATAATATTTTTATTTAAAAACATTAAAAGGTTTAAAAATATTAAAAGTTCATGGGGAGTTATAAAAGTTCAAGGGGATGACATCCTTAAATGAAGGGCTCGAGAAACACATATACACACACACAATTGTTAACATTTCACAGAGTATCTACACAGAGTATCTGTAAATTAACTTTCTTTCTTATCTTGCTACTTATTTCTATATTTTTTTCAGGACTAAATGCACACTTTTATATATATTTTTCTGTGGTGTGTTTTGCTTTTTTTTCCCTCTGTGTGTATATATATATATATATATATATATATATATATATATATATATATATATATATATATATATATATATATATATACATTTATTTTTATGACGCATATGGGAGCGGTAGAAGGTGGTCGGTGTTGTCATTTTTCGATCTCCGGTTCCTTATGTGGATCAGCCAGCTGTACGAATGGACAGCGCAAAACCATATCCAAAGGAAACCGATTATTGGATTTACATGAACCTAACTCAGCCCGTGCCTTCTTACTCTAGACCACATGTATGGATGGAGTTTGAACTGTGCTTCATCGCTGACCCTTCTGCTTTCCTTTTCCATCCTCAAAGTAGGTTTATTTTATATATATCACACATATAGCCCCTTGTCACTGTTTGGGCATATCTCCAGGGCATGTTCCCAGACCAAACTCTTTTTATTTAATACTCATTAAAAACTTATTGATCCATCTTGATTATTACATACATAATGCTTCAGTACTCACATTACATACATAAATACATATACTTACTACATCTACACGATTTCATATATAAATACACTCACAACTGATTTATGTTCATTCTCCCTTTCTTTGTGATTTTCTCTGCAGTTTTGTCCTTCTCATTTTCTCTTATACACCTTTCAAATTATTTTTGGCTTCTACTACTTTGTTTTTGACCGTTTCACTCGAGATCCATCTACAAACAACTGATTGATGTGTTAAATACACATCGTCGAGTGTGACGTCATCAAAACGGGACGATCAATTCCAACAGATTTTAAGTAAAAAATACATAATTATTTTTATAATTTTGAACAACATAAATAGTAAAACAAATGCTTATTTTTATTTCCCCTTTGACAGTTTTTTTCCACATATGTTTTAGCAAGTATACAGCTCATTTAATCAAATTAATGATATTTTATCGATAACCTGGGCCTAACCGTCATTCAAACTTGCGTCACAGATGTGCCCCAGCTGTTTACTACACATTTTCTTGCTTCCGTCTTGGAATAACAATTGCTCTTACTGCCATTCTTTTCAAAACTTCAAAGAAATACATAGAAACTTTATTATTGTGCACTATTTTCTTTCGTTTCTGGGTCAAGCCTTGCCTGATGAAGACTGCTCGTGTCGAAACGTTGCTATAGTGCTTGAACCTTTTTCTCTTTTTCTAAAAAATACTAAACACAAAAAAATCACAAAAAAACAACAACATAAAAATACATAAAAAACAAAAAAATATATTCACAAGTTCATTTTGTCTTTATTTCATTCACCTTTATGTTTTGATTTTGTTCTTTCATTTTTCTTCACACACATTCTCTTAATATTTTCCTCGTCCCTTGGTTGTTTGATCATGGAGTACTTAAGGGGAAGCACGATATTTCACTCCCAATAACAGAGTCCAGAGAGATGATCGTGCTCCCTGTTATTCAGTGGACAGATATACACCACATCAGGGACAGGGGAGTAAAATTGAGAGCCCAATCACACAACATTAATCACTACACACACGACACACTTCCACAAAATGATAGATTGACTCATTACAACAATTTTGATGACCTACACTATGGGACTCACAATAGTTCCTCCTCCACTCCAGATCTTCCATCTAAACGTCCTAACGGGGCGATACAAGAGACGCTATAGCCGTAAAGACAAGGTTTACACTACAGATCTGAAGACACCTTCACTCACAATACAGCTATGTTTTTTTGAGGATGAACAGGAGATGGAATTTCAAATGGAGCAAGATCCCCCTCACATGCGGTCAATCCCTGCGAACACAGGGCCAAAAAGAGGGTATACCGTATGGGGCCCTCGCCTTACAGCTCCCACTGACCGCAGCAGTCACGTGCTCTCATTTGCTAACCACGGGGGCAGGTTCAGAAATGTAAATATGAGCATTAGAAGTGACAAACAAACACCTAATGGGGATAGATACACTCGTTATTTCCCTCGGAAAAAGAATGAGGGACAGCAGAATCGCACTGCACTCAAACACCAACACAAAGAGTTCGTCCCTGCTCCCCCCAAACTCAAAAGGGCCATCCAATTGATGTACAAGCTCCTCAAACTGACACATCACATGAGCAGAGTGACCACTAAAATAGAGGGGAACCAACCTATGACTTTTAAACGGTTAACCAGCCTCTTGACCAATACCATCAGACCAGCCTTCCCTAATGATAGAGTCACACATATGATTAGGGGCAGTGCACAAAACTGATGTTCTGTTTTAGTTATTGTGTTTTTGTTTAAGATTCTTAGTTTAAAGACTTATTTCTTTCTTTTTTGGGGGGTTTGTTGGGAGGTGGGTGCCAGTTTATTTTGGATTATCTTTTCTCCTGGTTATGTTAGCTAGGGAGTTAGCTTGATTAACTGTATTTTCTTTTCTTTTAGTTCAAGTAATTCGGTTAATGAGGAGTTAGATTGATCTGTTTGTTGTTTTGGCAATACCCCCTTCTGAATCTGATACCCCTAACGATCAGTAAACAAGTCTCCACATGTGATAATCTCTTGAATCTGTGTTTATAATAGTGTATCTATCTAGGGCTTAATTTGGGTTTTATCCGAACCTATATTCTGTGTGTGAATGTTATATTTGAGTTTAATACGAGTCACGTTGTTAATTGTTCTGTGAGTATGTTATGTGATTTTATTTAGTTTATTGCTGTAACAAGATCTTAGTATGATGTTTGCTTTATTAAGCCCCTTTAAGCATTTTAGAATGTCCCGAAAATGGGACAAAATGGCGCTCCATTTCAGATCCGTTTTCCACCCTGTCAGTATCATAACACAGCCAGCGTTCACCATTCTAATATGTTTTTAACTGTATAATATAAATTTTAACATCTTCCTCCACTATTTCCCAGTCTCTACTGTACTGTCCGTGACCTAAAGTCCCAGAATGCAATGCGTTGCTGACGTCACGTCCCCAGACTCTATAGTGATTTTTTTTTTTTAAATGGTGTTTATCGTGTTTTGGAACCAAACTCTTCATATGTGTGTGTGAAACCCTTCTGTTATTATACGTAGTCAAGCATACCTGAGGAGGACCTTGCACACGTGACCTTGTAAAGGCTTTTTTATGTGTCCACTCTCTGTACTACAAAATGTACACATCTGTGTACAGGGCAAAGACCTGCGCATGAAGTGAACTACAATTGATTATAGTAAGTTCTTAACATTCACAGTGCAATGGGACATTTCTCATGAGGCAATTACATAAAACACTGATTAGTCATTGAACAGTTAAGTACTTACATTTTGAGTTTCTGAAGCAATCTGAGCAAGTCCACAGGTCACAGCCTTTAAATAATTACACAAACTTTAATATACAGAAAATGAGATGATTGTAGTGTGAATGTGAGTGTAGTGCTTATATTATATAAACTGTGTGCACTGTGTCTGTCTTATAAAGATTTGTAAAGCAAACATAAGACAATTTTAAGCACATTTACATTATCATTTAACCAAGGCAAACAATGGAAAGTTGGCAAGTATTGACTTAAGAACCACTTATATTTTCAAATATTTTCAGTAAATCATGTTCCCATTAACTCCAGTGACGATTTTTTTTAATTAATTTAATTAAATTCTATTCATAATGTAAAACTTTCACATTTTTATGGATTAACTAATGCCAGTGCCTAATGTCAAAATGTTTTCTTTATTCACCAAGTAATTTATTGGTCAGGCATTGTTGTTAACTCGCAAGACTGTAAGCAGAAAATGACAATTTGATGGATAATTTAAATTAATTCTGTAATCACATTTAGGTAATGCCTGTTTTCAACAGGTCTTCTTTTTGTTTTGGTTAAGTTGACAAATTTGATTTTTAAAAAAAGAGAAAGTTTCAAATATTCTTTAAAAAAAGTGTATGTACACATTACTTCTCTATATAAGTATTAAATAAATACACAACTAACTGTTAAACTGATTTAATGTTATGTAATTAATTACTGTATTAATTTAGTCTCTCTCTTCTCTCACTTTATTCCTTGTATGACCTTCACAGGGCTGGAGCCTATCCCAGTTTCTATTAATATAGTACACAGTTCTAATTACTTGTTGAAATAAGATTACAATTAAATGTTTGTTCATAAAAAAATAAAGTAAGAGAGAGAAAATATTACTCTTAGCTATACAACTATAATTTAATGTTAAAACAGAAATTGATTAATGTCATATTTATGTTTTACGTGTTTGATAGCATTAAGATCAGAGCAGCATTCATTTATGGTGGGGAAGTGATAAAACATATCAGACTTAATGATTATTTTAATTACTTTTATAGATTTCACAGAAAAAAACACTTAAAGCAATATGTATTAACTGAAGTTTTATGTAAATTTATAATGAACATGAACTTGAATAAACTAATTAAAAAAAAAATTGAATCAGTAAAACAAAAACCGCAACAAAAACTACAACAAAAAATAGTTAAATTCATTGGAAAATCTCCTCCATAACCTCCCCCAGCTGCTCAACACATTGTGTATTTGTGCCAGTTTCAGTGTGATCGGGAGATGATCTGCACTGATGTCCATGTCTAGAGCTGCAGGGACACTGTTCTCCTCACAGGAGTTCGACAGCAGCACCATGACACCTCCATCTTCCTCTGATGGTGACCTCCTTCTCCTCCTCCTCAACTGTTTGAGCTTCAGCCCTCTGAAATGTAACAACAGAAACAGAAGTCTCAGTCAAGGCCTTTTATAATAATAGACATGAACACTATTAACGGTAGTTAACATGATCTAACAATGAAAATACGTTCATTAATCTTCATTAATGCTAATTTCAACCTTTACTAAAACACTATCAAACTGAAAGTTGTGGAACTGTTGTATTTTGATAACTAACATCTGTAACAAATATTAATAAGTACTGGAACAAATGTGTTGCTCAGTGTTCATTTACAGTTAATTCATTAACATTAATAGGGCCTTATTCTATAGTGTTACCAATATTATGAAAATACCAATGGATGTATAAAAAGTTCAATAATGTATATCCACTTGGTACACACTCACAAGTGTAGAAAGATGAAGGAAAAATCCATTAGAGAATAATTTGGCTACATGATGATAATGCATGTTGTGTACCTCCACAGTTGAACAGCTGGACGAATTGAATCTGGCAGCAGGTCTGAGAGTTTCCTTGACATGGGAAATCTCAACCTGATCTCCCAAACTCAGCTCAAGCAGGGCCTCATCACCTCAAAAACCTTCTGGCCACACCTGAGAGACAGGTCTCTGATGGGAACCTCTCCGTCGGTCACTCGCGTCATCCTGAGTACCTGCAACTGCATGATCACAATGGTAGGACTGTTGTTAATGCAAGTGAACACAATCACAGGTGCTTAGACACAACTGATATAACATTGGCTGGGAATCTGAATAAAATGTGTCTTTAATTAAAACATGAGGTTTTAATAATGAAAGCAAATGAGCAAAAATGTGTGGTTACAGAATTTTCATTTTTGGGAAAACAAAGTTGAATTTAATTATTGAATAAAATTAAAAAAGGTATTTAGTTTTTTTCTCTGGCAGCGTGAAAGGAGCCGTTTTAAATTTCTTTGCACCAGGACCAAGAAAAATACACTCATGTCCAAATTTTAAGGACAGGGTGTGTTTTTATATATATAATATAACCCTCCCTCTTTTCAAAAGTGGGGTGTCCCCATCAAATGGAGCTATAAATGCTCTCTCACCATTGGTGAATGCACTTATAGTGATTTATAGTGTTTTAAAAGACCTGGGGTCTCATTTATAAAACTTTGCGTAGATTTCATCCTAAAAGTGTACGTACGTGCAAAAGCTAGATTCTGCGTACGCACAAAAAAAAAATCAGATTTATAAAACCATGCGTACGCCAGAACCTTTGCACAAATCCCTTTATAAATCCCAGTCAACGGAAGATTGTGCGTAAATCACCTGCCCTGAAATCGCCATATATGGGTGATTCTGATGAAACCATTAAAACACCACGGCACTAATGATTTGAAATATAAAATGTGTAATATAGTAATATTATAAAGCATCAGAATAAAGACAATACTGTTCTCTACATTGCACAATGTGTGATTTCAACATAAGAATTTATTATTTTTCAATTTTATTGCATTTTCTGCTGAAATTCTCATTACCGCAATGCATCCGGCAATGTTTGAACGTGTGTTATGTTGTAACTTAAACTGACATAAAAATATTTAGGAAAAAAATAGATGTTTTACTAGATTATTTCAGATGACAGAAAAATAATTTACTGAATATTCATGTATAATAATAATGAAGAAAAATTAGGAAAATGATGTGTCCATGACTGTTGGTCCTGATGTTCTCATTAGTGATGGGAAGTTCGGTTCTTTTCCGCGAACCGGTTCTTTCGGACAGTTCGATTAAAAAAAAACGGTTCACCGGTTCTTTTACGCTCCGACGTAATGGCGTCATCCGCGATGACGTTGTCTATCGCGGGCCGGGATGAAAAAACTTAACACATTCAAATATATAAAGTCAGTAATCATAACATCAGTCAACTAAAACATTATAATCTGAAGCATTTCTTACAATTTAGTTTTGCATCTAAAGCATCCAAACACATGACATTTACAGGCAGTGATGTGCAAACAAAGTTTTACAGTTATAAAGTGAATAAATTAGTCTTCATCAGAGCAGAAAGCATGATCCTCTTACATTATGATTAAATAAACTTACGTTTCGCCAGATTGGCCCCTCATTCGAGTCCTCTCATAGTTGTCCTAGTTAACCGGTGCTGTGATGTTACTGTTCGGTAGCTTCAGATCACACGCTGAATCACGCATGCGCAGTATCATCAGCTCACCGGTTCTCAAATCGGACACGTCCGAAAGAAGCGGTTCTCGGTTGTGTACTGATGATCCGAAAACCGTTGCAACCGGTTCTACTCGAGAACGAGATTGAGATTCGAGAACCACGAGAGCGATTCAAAAGGAGTCGCTTGTTTGCTCTCGCTGTAGTTATCTTTATATCACCTTGTTTAGAAATTAAATAAACTGTCCATGGATTATTTATGAAACAAATAAATGCTTCCAATCTTTAAAAAAAAAAAAATAACTTGAAAGCACAACTGCACAACTTTCACTATATTGCTTTTAAATAACATTAATATAGAAAAATAAATTTGTAGAACTATATACATTAGTTTGATCTGTGTACAAAATATTATGTTCATTTTGGCATGTAGTTTATTACAGTATTATGTACAGTATTTTATGCTATTAATCTGCTATGGTGTATTTGGAAAAGCACAATAAACTTTTTGTATTTTGAATTAAGTCATAAACATATTTCCAGTATGTTTTATATTCTCACACTGTCCGATGTTCAACAAAACTTGACTAACGTGCTTTTCGTTCACTTGAAAAGTTAAACGCATGCGCAGTATCATCAGCTCACCGGTTCTCAAATCGGACATGTCCCAAAGAAGCGGTTCTCGGTCGTCAACCGCTTCAACCGGTTCTTGACTCAAGAACGAGAACCGTGACAGGCCGTGTATGTTCGTTCGTGTGCGCCGCGCATGCGCACTCATATCAGCTGCTCTGCTGCTCGTGCCCATCATCATCAGTTCTCTCTTCACAGCAGGTTAAGTCACTGTACTGTTGGAGTAATCGAATAACTCCGGGATGTTGGTTTATTTAGAGAGGTAGTGTCAGGCACGTCAAAAAGTGAGTAACTTTAGTAATTTGTGGATTCGTGTTTGCTTACTGGAGATGCGAACTGTTTGGAACGATTCAGACCGATTTGGTGAACTGGTTCAACCGGTTCACTGAAAAGAACCGGTTAAAAAGAACGATTCGATCGTGAACCGGACATCACTAAAATCTAACTCAGAGATTGGGCTCTAAATGAGTTCAGTGATTCAGGTCAAATAATGATTATGTGAAAACATAACCAACACCACCTTATCATCTTTTCTCTTTGCTTGTCTAGCTGTTATAACTCAGTTACAGTAGCCAAACAAATTTTAATGTTAAAAAGTCAAGGGACAAGATCCCAACTAAAGCAAACCCTGATCTCCATGATGGTGACTTAAACATTGTGATTTTCTCCTTTGGTGATTCTGCTTGTTGACAGCAGGTGTTCATTATTAATGTTCAATAGTCACATGATTAATTAATTATCTTGAATGAATGGCCTTGTTTTGGTCTTGGAAGTTCAGGGGCCTCATTTATAAAACTTTGCGTAGGATTTGCGTCAGAAGTGGCGTACGGATGAAACATAGGACGTGCGTACGCACAGAAATATTCGGATTTATAAAACCGTGCGCACGCACATCCTACGGATTTTTCCCTTAATAAATCACAATCAATTCTAAATGTAGCGCAGCTTTTGCGGCTTCATGACACGCCTATAAATAGTCCGTGAAACGCCCACAAGTTAATATTCATTGATTGCGAAATCATGGCAAACACAGAGAGGAAATCAAAAAAACGTAACTTCACTCAATGTGAAGTAGAAGTTATCGTTGGCGAGGTGGAAAAGAGGAGAAAAATGTTGTTTGGAGGGCACAGTGTAGGCATTACTAATGCCAAAAAGGCACTTGAGTGGCAAACGGTGGCAGACGCCGTAAATGCTGTAGCCTCACAACCTCGGACCGTGGCCGAAATAAAAAAGAAATGGTCGGACATCAAAGTCGAGGCAAAAAAACGTCTAGCGCTCCATCGCCAGAGTGTGTCTGCCACGGGTGGGGGAAAGGGGACACCGGAGCTGACCCCTCTTGATGAGAGACTGGCGGCAATTATTGGGGAATCCCTATTAAGTGGAGTGGTGACTGAGGCGGAGGGGGACACTGACGCGCCAGATGCACCGGGTGACACAGGTAAGAGAAATAAGTAAAATGAATGCAGTCAAGTCACATGTATGCAGGCTACACAATTACAGTTTATTAATATAGAACAATTTTATTTCAGTTGCTGGGTGTTCCAGCGGGGCCAGTGGTTACGATGCTGCAGCTGAGCAGCCGTCTGGACCCAGCGTCTCCACGGCACGCGGCTCTCAACCCTCCAGCAGTGGACGTGTCCTCACCGATGCAGTCCTTGAAATGCAGAGGGAAGTCATTAGTTCAATCAGAGAGGTGGCCAAGGAGTTGGGCGAAATCAAGACTGCCCTGACTGAAATAAACTGCACGATGAGGGAATTCTTGAATAAATAATATTTTCCACACCTTTTGTTGTTCTTTACAAGCGACGCATCACTTCCAAACGCTGGCGCACAGCAGCAGCATTTGGCTCAAATGCGTGGGGATGGGGTTCAGGGTCGGGGCCAACACAGCAATCGGCGCCAGGGGGTAGAGGCACGTTTTTAAGCTGTGCCACATTGTGTAGCACAGCACATGCCAGCACGATTTGGCACACCTTTTCAGGCGTGTACAATAACCTCCCTCCAGTGCAGTCGAGGCAGCGCCATCTGCTCTTAAACAGGCCGATGGTGCGCTCCACTATAGCGCGAGCTCGGCTGTGGCACATGTTGTAGTGCCTTTCCTCTGCACTATGTGGGTTGAGGAAAGGCGTAAGCAGCCACTGTTTGAGGGGATATCCACTGTCCCCTGCAAGGATAGTGAAAGGGTTAAGACATTGAAGTACATTAAAATGTGAATGTCTATAATCAAACGTACCTAGAAGCCAGCCATCACGTATAGCACCAGCCTCGAGTCTGCGTCCAACACTGCTGTGTCTTAAAATAAATGAGTCATGGGTTGACCCAGGCCACCGAGCTACTACATTAGTGAGCAACATGTCTGCATCACAAATAATTTGGACATTGATTGAATGAAAATGCTTTCGATTAATGAAAGTATTTTCATTAACGTTCGGTGCCCTTATGGCAACATGAGTGCAGTCAATAGCACCGATGACATTTGGGAAACCATACATAGCTGCAAATTGAGCTTTCTTGTTTGCCTGTTCACCCGCCGTGTATGGAAACTTTATGGAATCATGGGACGAAGCTATTATGCCTTTTAACACGTCTGGCATTACCCGGCTAAGGGTCGGCTGAGATATTCCTGACCTGTCAGCCAATTCCCTCTGAAAAGTGCCAGTCGCCAGGAATCCTAGTGTTGTTAGGACTTGAAGTGGGACTGGCACGGCGTGGTTCCTCCGAGTGCTCCTCTGTAACGCCGGGCCCAAAAGCCCGCAGAGGTCCAACAGGACGGCTCGAGGAAGTCGGAACCGGCTCATAAGCCACTCGTCCTCGTTTGCCAGCAAGTCTTCTTGCTGTCTAAAGATGCGTTCACTCCGAATTCTTCCATTTGCCACATCTTCTAAGAGCGCAAGATCAGCCATTGTGCGTCATTACGCATTGTGATGGGGCATTTTATTTCCATCCATTTAATTGCATCTGACAAGCTACAGATGTCTGTAATAATCGACGTGGAAATGGGAAATTGTTCAGCGCAAATGTAATTAACTATATTATTTATGAGGATGAATTGCACAACATGCCAGTATTGCAGGACATATTTCACTTTTCTTTTTGCAAATATGTGTTCATTTGAATTTCTGTTGTAATTTTCGTTTGATTTTTTTTGTTTGTTTCACTGCTGATCGATCAAACGGGTGTTCGTGTAGGCTGTTAATTGTAAGACTTGCTTTGTGAAGTCTTCATGTTATTTATGAGAGGCAGTATTGTCATTTTCACTTTCACTTTCACGTGTTTCTTCCATCTGCCGACGGTGTCGCCATTTCTCATTTCACCCGTTTTTGTGCGTACGCCTGGGTCAGAGCTTGCGTGAAGGACCGCACATTTTCCCGTCAAGTTTGCTTTTTATAAATATCAATTATTGCGTAGAGAGTGGCGTACGCCTTCTTTTGTGCGTACGCAACGTTTATAAATGAGGCCCCGGGTCTTGACCACACCTCTGGTCTTGAATGGTCTTGGTTGTGTAGGTCTGGTCTTCACCTCTGAAATTAACACAAGGATGTGGAAATGTGCAATTGTAAAACATTACAGGGGTTCTTGGCTGCACAGATTGTGTTGATGCTGTGAACAAATACAAAGGTTGTTCATTTTAAAATTACACATATGTGTAAAACAATTGAATTCACATTTTTATGCAACAGACAAAAATGTGTAAACTAGAGTGTTACACATAATGTGTCATTTTTCTACACATTTCTTCTTAGAGTGTATTAGTGTGAGCATGCGTACTTTCCATTTCTGTAGTTTTATTACAAACCAAGTGAATGAATAATTTGTTTGTTATACATTAATCCAGTGCTGCTTTGATTGTGGGTTAATAAAGAGTTAAAAAATTAAACCAAAGATAAAAAGACTAAAAAGTACAACTTGCTGATGTGTCTTTTTTTAAAGACAACACAAATGTCACTGATGCCCGCACATATTGTTTTAAATGTGTTTTTTAAATTATTATTTTAAATCTTATGACTGAACATTTTAAAATTCCATTTCCATATGTAAATTACATATTTAACTGTGCCCAGCAAATATATATTTAGCTGTATATCCTGTAAATATGGCACAAAATAGTAAATTAATAATACTTATGCCAGCAGCCATATCACCCTGTAGCCCAAGACTGGTTGCCCACTGAAGCTAAGCAGGGCTGAGCCTGGTTAGTACCTGGATGGGAGACCTCCTGGGAAAACTAGGTTGCTGCTGGAAGAGGTGTTAGTGAGGCCAGCAGGGGGTGCTCACCCTGTGGTCTGTGTGGGTCCTAATGCCCCAGTATAGTGATGGGGACACTATGCTGTCAAAAAGCACCGTCCTTCGGATGAGACGTTAAAACCGAGGTCCTGACTCTCTGTGGTCATTAAAAATCCCAGGATGTCCTTCGAAAAGAGTAGGGGTGTAACCCCGGCATCCTGGCCAGATTTGCCCATTGGCATCTGTCCATCATGGCCTCCTAATCATCCCTATACACTGATTGGCTTCATCACTCTGTCTCCTCTCTACCAATAAGCTGGTGTGTGGTGGGCGTACTGGCGCAATATGGCTGCCGTCGCATCATCCAGGTGGATGCTGCACATTGGTGGTGGTTGAGGAGATTCCCCCTTCAATATGTAAAGCGCTTTGAGTGCCCAGAAAAGCGCTATATAAATGTAAGGATTATTATTATTATTATTATTATGATGTTTCTTTAAAATGAAGAAAGTGACAGCGGCCAAGTCCACACACATGCATGACAAAAACATTCAAATCGGGAAAGGAACTGGTTGTTCTGTGCAAAATTAGGCTCTACTGAAATTATGATTGATGTAACAATTTATCTCAGCAACATAAAGCACTAGTGAACCATGTGAGACTATTAAAACCAGAAAGAGTTCAGCTGTATGAAGTCTCTGTAGCACAAGTTCAAGAGGAAACACCTGCATCCTTCAGCTTCTTCAAAGACTCTCAGGGTGCGTTCACACTTGTCATGTTTGGTTTGATTAAAACGAACCCTGGTGCGATTGCTCGGTTAGTGCGGTTCATTTGAACATATGTGAACGCTGCCATCCGAACCCTGGTGCGCACCAAACAAGCCGACCGAGACCGCTGAAAAGATGGGTCTCAGTCCACTTCCCAAGTGTGAACGCACCCTCAGTTTTCACAAAGACACAGTCGCCATATCTGCTTCATTACAAATGTACCTCAACAGACACACATAGCATATAAAATATTCACACGTGCTCATCTAAATCACAGACACACACATTTAGGATGTCTTGTGGAATCTTTGGCTCCAGATAGCAAGAGATCCATATAAAATGTTGTTTAAAGAAGAAAGTGCACAATTTTGATGCATAATAATAATAATAATAATAATAACGTGAAACAACATTTAAAACATGTTTCTAAGGCCATCAATGAATTGTTTCATAGAAGAGACTGGAGCAGATGCATGACATGAGAGAATAATGGAGGTCAAATGTGTCCAGCAGCTCACTTTTATATTTACATGTATAAGCATGCATTTCCTTTAACACAAACCAATTCAAACAGCAGTCATTCATCCTCAGGAGATTAAAAATTTGATTAATAAATTAAATATTTGCATTACATGCTATCAGAAGTTTGACTGTCAAAGCTTCAGCTGCTCAGCAGGTCAATGTATGGAACTATATTTTCATGTGAGGAAATCACATGCAAAAAACTGTGGACATTAGGTTTAGATCAGATACAAAGAATCTGTGAGGAAACTGCCCCAAGGAAAAGATATATTTGAATTTATGTCCATTTGTCTTCATGTGTGGAGGTTTATCTCCATCTCTCCTCTGTGTCTATGTTCTCTCTCACTTTCAGTTCTGAACACAAAGTGGCTTTGAAAAGCAGTCAATACAATGAATCATTCTTACACTGTGAAACATTTAGTGTGAAATTACAGTATATTCCAGATTAATAATTGCATGACTTTCACAGTAATTTCACAGCAGGACTTCTCTTGTATCTAACTGCACTCTTGGACATTTCTTGTAAAATCTAAAGTCCTTTACTGCCAATTTCAGTCAAACTTTTTATATTGCACTGTAAAAAAAAACTTGGTTTTAATGTAATTTTACAGTATTGGAAAACAAAAATACTGTAATCAAACAATATCAAGCATTTCTACAGTGCATTTATACTATGAAGGTACCTGGCATGCAGTGTGGCATGAATAGATTATGCTGTGGAGTTTATTGATTCTTGTTGATTTTATCTGTGCTGCTGAACTTATTTTTGGTTCACTTTTAGCTAGGGCTGGGTGATA